>NC_085020.1:6686648-6696648 GCF_963692335.1 Osmerus eperlanus
GCAGACAGCGTGCACACACACACCGCATGCATGTATGTATGAATTCTTTGACTGACACATGCACACACACACACACACGCAGTGATGCAGCATCCAAGAAGAGGCCCATAGAGGACACTGTGACCCCCGAGCTCTCACTGACACAGAACTGAATCTCTCTCTCCCTCACACACACACACACACTCACTTTCTCCTCTCTAGGGGGGCCACTGATGAGTGTTTGAATATGCTGCTGGACACCTGATGGAGAGCCCCCCCCCCACACCGCCCCCCCGGGGGCCACTGATGAGTGTTTGAATATGCTGCTGGACACCTGATGGAGAGCCCCCCCCCCCACCGCCCCCCCCACCCCCACCGCCCCCCCCCCCCCCCCCCTTCTGCCTGCTGCCATTGATGTGATGAATCCCGGTGCAGCGGTGGAATGGATGCACGGTCATTGGCCCGTATTCATGAGTACTCAGAGCTGGGAGACAGGGGGTGGGGAGAAAGGGGACAGAGGAGGCCAGGGAAGGCAGGGACGGGGCTGGAAGGAGGTGGGAGGGGGGGGAGCCCCCAGGAACAAGGGAACCAATGCAAGGCTAATCTATGGCACGGATACATGTACAAAACATGTCTCCGTGCCTACTGTGTGGTACATCAGAGGGTCTGCTTTACGCTGGCGCGGTCCTGAGGCTTTATGTGAACCCTGCCTCAACTCTGGGGTCAGGGCAGGGTGGGCAGGGGCAGGACTGCCAGCCCCCTGATGTGTGATGGCCTGCAGCTGGCTACAGACCTCCAGCCCTGGTCCCCAGCTGTGCCAGCCTAACAGCCTACCAGCCTACCAGTCGGGCAGTCGGGCAGTGGGCCGTCTGGTCTAGCATTCTCATCTGTGTGTGTCAGGCCTGATTAACCTCTGTAACGTAGGTCTCATTAATACACATTACCCCAGCCCCCATGATGGAGAGAGAGAGAGAGAGAGAGAGAGAGAGAGAGAGAGAGAGAGAGAGAGAGAGAGAGAGAGAGAGAGAGAGAGAGAGAGAGGAGGAGGAGGAGGAGGGGTGAGAGAGGGCGCTTCAGTGACTTTATCCAGCAGACTTGTCTGTCCTCTGTAACTGACACCCTTCCCCTTAGGGAGATCTACAGGTACAACATCCGTATCCTTATCTCTATGTGGAGTCAGGTGGCTGAGCGGTTAGAGAATCGGGCTAGTAATCAGAAGGTCGCTGGTTCGATTCCCGGCCGTGTCAAATGACGTTGTGACCTTGGGCAAGGCACCCTACTTGCCTCAGGGGGACCGTCCCTGTACTTACTTTAAGTCGCTCTGGATAAGAGCGTCTGCTAAATGACTAAATGTAAATGTATGAATCCCAGCCTCTATGACAATTAAACACATCATGAGAAACAGTACACCACTTTTTCACGCTAGGAATTCTGTTCGTTCTCTTCTGTCTCTCCTATGCAGTCCTCTAGTCAGAGCTAGGCTGAAGGATCAGAATAGTACTGCACTGGATTAGTAAGCTTCAAGTTAAGGTCTAGCATGCAAAAGCTGCTAAACACTGAATGACATTAGCTTTCATAAAGCCACCAAAATTCTAAAAGCATCCAAAGGCAGTCACTTCCAGAAAACAAACTGAATTTGTTGCTTTGATTTCCCCTTTAAATAGCTCAAATTATATTGTTTCTACTGTCATGTAGAGAAGGTTCAAGGAACTTGCTTACGTGAGGATTGACTATGCCTGGGACTGTAACATTCAGGCCATGGTAGTCTTTACCCATGTCTCACCTTTGCAGTTTTGTGAGACCCGACTTTCCCTCCAAACACCCCTTCCTTTTCTTTCCCCTCACTCTCTCTCGTCGCCCTCTAAGCCTCTTCACATACGAACGCATGTGAGCTTGGGGACTTAATTGTGTAGTGACAACAGCATCGTACACCGACACACTTTTAAGAAACGCACACAGAGTGTGCCACGAGTACCACTACATCATAACTACCTCCCGTCAGATCTTGCCTGGTCCCACTGTTCACTTGAATGGATTGCGCACGGTTTGACTAACACGGGATGCCTTGTGAAATCTTAATAGAATTTCATGCCCGCACCCCCCCTCCCGCCGGGTTGCAGCCCAGCAGGGGGGGTTCTCTGAATGAACAAACAGAGCTGGAGAGATGGGGATGTGCAGGAGCAGGGAGATACGGAGGGGAGACTGCATGATCACAACGCAACGCATCCACTCCCAATGCTAAACCGGATTTTCTGTTTACCTTTTCGCAGGCATCCCAGTCTCCCTTCTTATTCTCTCTCTCTCTCTCTCTCTCTCACTCTCTTCTCTCTCTCTCTCTCTCTCATCTCTCTCTCTCTCTCTCTCTCTCTCTCTCTCTCTCTCTCTCTCTCACTCTCTCTCTAACGCACAACTCTCTCTTTCTTTCTCCCTCAATTTTTTTCCAGGGGATCTGTTTATCCAGGCAGGGCGGCTTTGAACCCTCTAGTCTTTGTAGTTCTGAGGCTTGCGGTGGCATCTGCTAATGTCAATGCTAATGACAAGAGCCTAGCTCCCCCCCCCCCCCCCCCCCCCAAAAAAAAAAAAAAAGAACCAGCCCCCCCCCCAGTCCCATACCGCCTGTCAACACACTTAAAAAGAACAGAACACAAAACACAAGGGGGTGGTAAGGGGTTTGCTTCAGAGAAGAGATTGCCTTTATTTTATATTTTTAGTTGGGGATGGAGGAAGGGGTTTTAGGGGGAGCTTTGCACTTATTTATAAATGTATGCATGACATGGGGGGGACTGCGCAAGACAACGAAGGGGAAGAAGAACAATAACAGCTAATATACCACAGAGTCACAGGAGCTGGGAAAAGCCAACTTCCCTCGACAACGTCAACAAGGACTGTGCATCAGGAGGAAGCCCCTGGGAGGGGAGGTGGGAAGCCCCATTTTGACTGGAAATAAGACCGGAGGATAGGTAAAGCGCTGAAGGAGAGTAAAACGATGAAACGAGTAAAGGAACCTCGGCTTTCTCGGTCCTCCTCTGAGGGAGGCGGATATTTTTGCTGCAGTTTTCTCCTCTCCAGCAGTCAACTGAGTCTTGGCTCTCTCCTGTGAGGCTGCCCGCTGGGTGGATGGCGGCGAGATCCCCAGCGTTAAGTGCCTATCAGGCGGCTGAGAGAGCTGCGACACCCCGAGGTCAAGTGACAGACATGGACCAGGTCACACTGGGAGTATGTGATCAGCTACCACCCACAGAGACCTACTATCCTACATTGTCTCCACCCACCCCACACACGTGCTTTCAAACCCAAGCACGCACACATATGTTGTGCTGGGATGCCATGCCAGAGAATCACTCCTTTCTTCCCTGAACGCCCCTTCTTCTCGTCTCCTTACATCAAATGTTCACACAAGCGATGCCAACTGAGGCTTTTCCATCCATTCCTCTCTCTTCTGTTCCAGTCTCCTCAATGGAGCTCTAGCAGAGTAGCACAAATCAAGACTATCAGCCCCGGCTTATCTCACAATACATGTTTAGCTGAGATCCAGCCCAGTTCTTTTATCTGCATATTTCGCTCTGCTCGTCTAAATTTACAGCTGATGTTAACCAGCTCTTGTTGGGCAATTAACGCCTGCTCCCACAATGCAGCTAACTGCAGGTCTCTCCCCCTAAAAATATAAACACATCAAAAGCGATTCAATTAGATGCCCACAAAACACAAATGGGAGATCATCACATTAGGCAAATTAGAATGCAATGAAGGAGGAAAACAGCACAGTGGAACATGTTAATTAAAAATGCTGAGGCATTGCGCAGGGATCTGCAGGGTGGATGTGTGTGTGTGTGTGTGTGTGGGGGGGGGGGGGTAGCGGGTGTTTGTGTCTGTGGGGGGTCCCATGTGAGTGAGGGTTTGGACACTCACCTTAGGGCATTACAAAGTAGTTCTTGTTTTTACCAAAGTTTCTCGATCATTAACGCCGTAATTACAGTGTTGAGATCACTGACGATGCTGTGCAGATTGGGAGATTTTTAGATGTTGATGCATATATTTAACAGTAAGGTATGTCCTAGAATGTTACTCTTTCAGACGGAGTGACTGCTTTAGCATGATTTTAGTAGAAAAACGTGCCAGAGAAGAGAATCACTGTGTGTATGTTGACACCGACAACATCCTCTCTAGTGAATCTATTTTGGGTAACATACCAAAATACCCTTCCTGATGTGGCTCTGCATGGCCTCCCCAGCGAGCGTCACACGTTTGTGTGAACATGTCAGGGGGACTTATGATCACGCTACACGCTGCCTCTCACACAGGAAGGATGATTGGGGGCGGGTGGGGGGGGAGGGGGGGAGAGGGAGGAAGTGGAGAGAGAGGAGGGGAAGAGCGAGGGAGAGCGCACTGGGGAAGCCCTGAAACTAGAAAAAAACACCTCCTGTAAGTGCAGCCGGCGGAAGGAAAACAGCAAGGAAACAGATAGGTGGTAAAGCCTGCATCACATTGGAGCGCTCACTCACACATGAATTGTTCCCCATCTCCGTTAGAGAGCCAGTTTGCTGTTCAGAACATGGACGTAAGGTGAGGACACAGACGGGCAGTGTTGTTTTGCAGACAGACAGACCGAGCGTCCCTGTATAAATACAGAGCATGTGTACCTATGTGAATAACCTGTGGAAGGAGTTCCTGATTCAACCTTCGGAGAAAATGTGTCTGTGGGTACTATCAGAAAGATGTGGCGGAGGTGTGCATGTGTCAGTCAAGGTGAGTTGAGGCAGGACCTGATGACAGGGGGGGGGGGAGGTGCAAGGGGGGGGGCAGAGGGCGTTGTCCGCTTCATTTGGCCAACAGGGATGAGTTGAGCCATGCAGGGCAAGCTCGGTCGGACGCAAGCGGTTATTGACGCGTGCAACTTGCGGTCGATGTGAGAATGAGTGCTCCGACTGGGCTGTAGCGAATCTCCAGCCACTCGTGTAACGCCAGGACAGCGGGTGGGCAGGGCTCTGGGGGGAGTTGGGGGGAGTTCAAACCATCCACAGTTTTTCTGGTTAGTGCGTTCAGGTGAAGGCAGGTGGGACACAATCTGGCTGTTGCATAACCAGAATAGCATAAAATTGAACAGAATGGAAAAAAATACAATATAATACTGATACATTGCTATTTGGAAACTTGCCTTCTAACCCAAACTATTTGTAGCTATGGACCAATCATTTACTAACTCCAAATGATCAAAATATTACTACATTATATGTATCCAATTAATGTGTAAAATAACGTTTTGAAAGATTCCGCTTGTAAAATTAGGCTGAAATCTGTTTGTGTTCGAAACCTAAACCTACAAGGAGTTCTCTGCATCCTTAGATAGGGTGATGATATTTTGGTTCACTCCAGCCTTATGGAATACGCTGAATAATGTCATAATCCTGGTGTACCACAGAACAAAACCTTGTCTCTAGAAACTTCAACATTTCAACCACGAATCGGTTGTGATTCAGACACCTGACAAGGTTTCTGTCTGTGATCAGAGGTGCTTTACAGATGTAACAAGGAGAACGAATGAGAGAGCAGAGAGAGAGAGAAAGAGAGAAAGAGTGAGAGAGAGACATAGAGAGAAAGAAAAAGAGAGAGAGAAAGAGAGAGAGTGAAAGGGAGAGAGGTAGACAGTGAGCGAAAAATGAAGAAAGAAAGAGATGTCCGTGTGATATTACTGATGGACTGGAGCTTTGATCCTCTTGTGCTCTGTTCTGGTCTCTCTCTGCCTCCGAGGGCCTCTCCACTGTAACCACCGGGGATGGCTGATGGTTGAAATACACAGCGCTATTGCCATGACTCCCTAGCGAGCGGAGGTTGATCCCAGGGCTCATGACCTTTGACCCCGGTGGGTTGGCCAGACCTGATGATGGTGGCGGTGACCACAGACAGACCACTCTGTCAAACACCCTGATCACAGCCTCTTCAACAGGACTATGGATGAGGACGACTCATCCCCTTTGCACCTTGCTCATGTGTGTGTGTGCGCTTGCACACACACACACACACACACACACACACACACGCACACACACTTCCCACCAAATAAACCTGGAGCACCCTAACATTATTCAGGGGAGGGAACCCATTCCTCAGGTCCACCATGTTGACCAGAGAGCTCCCGCTGCACCTCATCGATTCCATTACAGACTGGGCCCTATGATGTATTGCGCACACACTCACCGCAGAAATTGCTTTTTTCCATGGTACACATCATCCCCAAACAAATACACACACACACACACTCCCACACACAAACAGGATGCTACAAGATGGCCTGCAGGTGAAGTTCAGAGGTGGGTCTGAAGATAATGATGGCCCTCTCTATATAGGCCACATTAGCATCCTATTAACCTTTAGGGAGAGGTGAGAGGAGGGGTAGAGGAGAAAGGGTCAAACTCCTGACTCTGTCTCTCTCCCCTCTCACTACACACATCTCTCGCTCATCCCTGTTTAATTCTCTCTAGATGGATGCCCCCCTGGCCCCAGCTGTGTTCCCTCCTCACTCCCTCCCTCCTTTCTTTCCATGTTTGCTCCTCTCCTTGGCACAGGAAGGACCAACACAGCACTAATGCCGACCCAGCTGAGAATGCACTTTCTCCTCTCTCTCTCTCTCTCTCTCTCTCTCTCTCTCTCTCTCTCTCTCTCTCTCTCTCTCTCTCTCTCTCTCTCTCTCTCTCTCTCTCTCTCTCTCTCTCTCTCTTTCTCTCTCTCTCCTCTCTCTCTCTCTCTCTCTCCTCTCTCTCTCTCTCTCTCTCTCTCTCTCTCTCTCTCTCTCTCTGTCTCTCTCTCTCCCTCTCTCTCTCTCTCTCTCTCTCTCTCTGTCTCTCTCTCTCTGTGTGTCTTTCTCTCGCTCTCTCTCTTTATCTCTCTCTCGCACACACCCAATATCTGTTAATGTCTCTCTTTCTATCTCTCTCCCTCTCTCTGTCCACTTCCATCTCTCCGTCTTCCTGTCACTCTCCTCCTCTTCCCTTCTCCCAGATGAATTCAGAGCCACCCCCCCCTCCCATTCCTCGCCTACCACCATCAGAAAATGGCACATTACCCCCCCCCCCCCCCCCCCACACACACACACACACACACACACAGACACACAGACACACACACACACACAGACACACGCACACACAATTCACCCAGGGCTGGAAGCACCCCCTCTCCCACACTGCCCTCCAAGCCAACCATGTCAGTCTATCTGTAATGCTCTGATGAACTGCCCCGGCTACTACAGTATGAATGACTGCGTGTCTCCCTGTGTCAGTAAATATAGGTCTTATCGACCACAGTGAGACCCTCAAGCTGAGCAATATTTGCTCATTGCGCGAGGTCTCTCTTTCTCTCTCTCTCTGTCACCCATCCCCCCACACACACTCCTCTCTCTCCTCTTCTCCCAGTCCCCTGCTCTGGCCAGCTGTGTCCAGGATGTGTCAGTAGATTGAGGCTGTGTTTGCCTTCACAGTTCAGTCTCTACAGCTTGCTGCTCTTCAAACTATCTCTCAACGGACCTGTATTGGATGTGAATACAATCCGTTTTGTGTCAAAGGGAGTCAAGCTAACATGGCGTGCGTTAGACGATAAAAGCACGTCTCAAAATGACATTTGAGAGTGAGTGTGTTTTGAATATGCTGCACGCGTGTGAGTGTGTGCACGTGTGTGAGTGTGTGTGGCGTGTGAGAGTGTGTAGGTGTGTGCCAGTGTGTGAGTGTGCGAGTGTGTTTGTTCATGCTGCCTCATGTGGAGTTCCCACTATATCCATTCAAAACAGCTGAGCGAAGCCTAACTCTGTCCTCCAGCATATAAGCTTAGAAGCGTCTTCCAAGTCATTTCTCCCTTCCAAGGAGCCTGCCACCAGCAGCAGGACATGGCAGACTTCACCCCTGCTGCTATAACCTTCACACACACACACACACACACCACATACACACACACACACGCAGACAGGCATGTACACACACAGGCACACACACACGGCCAAACACACACATGCACACACATACACTCATAATATACAGGCATTAGCACACACACACACATACATACACACACACACACACAATTCAAACATCCCCCTGCTAAAACCACACTGCTCTCTTCCTAATGGGAGACAAGCCTGTTAGAGCAACATGCCACGGTTTACCAGGGCACAGGGGACTCCTCTCTACTGCACCACAAATCCTCTTCTATCAGACACACACACACACAATTCACACAGTCATACACACTCTCTGGCTTTTCTGCAACCCCCCCCCCTCCCCCCCACACACACACAGAGACACACACCACCACCCCATTCGCACACAAACCCCACCACCCCCCATAGCAACAACCCCCACAAGATCTAATTTAGTCACTGACGCAGTGCTTGTCTCCTCAGCATGAGTACAGCGTCCAATTATGAATTCATTTATTTGCGATTTATTTTATGTCAGACATGCGCACCACCTCTGAATTTAATGGCCTACAAGAGTATCGTGTGGTGAGCATCTCACTGGGTGATTTAACAGAGGAGTATTATAGGAACGGGCTTGTCCCTATTAAGAGTTAGGGATTCGTGGGTGGGTTGCCATTGGTGACTTACTCTGAGCGTAAAAGAGAAGAAAAAAAAGATTCACAAACATATTAATGGAACCAACCATGGAAAATTGAACAGCATTTTCCGGCTGTGTGATTTCAATACACAAATGCGGGCATACATAACCATGCTTAATAAGCGCTTGGTTAATGCAATGTATAATCTTCTCTAAATTAATATGTTAGACACAATTGCCTGGTAATTAATTCCTGTGAGTACAACCAAATGAGAAGATTTATTCTCAACTGTCAATCACGCTATTAAAATTGCTTGCCAGGGGGGGTTTGCCCTATATGGCGATATAATTATGATTATATGGTTATGTGGTATTATATGGGCACATCGACTATCTAGGCCATGTATATCTAAACAGCCATTACTGGGCAGTAAAAAGGCTGCCTGCTGACAAGGGCTGATCATCAAAGGGAAGGTCACAGTAATGGAGGAACAGGCCCGTTCCTTTATGACTTCATAAAGAAGCTGTCTCGGAGGGGCCGTCAACGCCTGGCCAGTGCTCGTCCCTCACAATACCACCATGCATCAGGGACGCCTTGGCCTCCCCCTTTCCTGGTCTCCTCCTCTCTGTTCTGAGAGTACCTCACTGTCCAACGAGGGTTTGATGTACGCTCACAACTTTCCTTTGGCCGTACTTGTTTCCTTTGTGTCAAACACGAGAAGGAGGATTCTTATTCCACTTCAACGGGGTCCGTTTGAAACAGAATGAAGGACAGGACGGAGGATGAAGGGAGGAGTTCACCCGGACTATTGAAGCGCATCCCTGTTGTGTCTGCGAGCTTGTGCCAGGCAGGAGGGCAAGGGTCAAGGTTAAAGGGACACAGAGAGAGGGAGAGAGACGGAGATTGGGAAAATTAAGGAAATAAAAAGGCGAGGAGAACGGGAAAGGAGGCGGAGGGGCAGAGAGGACGTGAAGGAGGATGTTGGGGAAAGGACAGGAGGGCAGGGGGAGGGGGGGAGGGGTGAGAGGAGGACAGGGAGGTGAGAGGAGCAGAGGAGGACAGAGGGAGGAGGTAGAGGAGGACAGAGGAAGGAGGTAGAGGAGGGGGATATGGAAAGAGGGAGGGGGAGAGGAGGTGGAGGAGGACAGAAGGAAGGGGAGGAGGGGAACAGAAGGAAAGGAAGAGAAGGGGAGGAGGACGAGGACAGAGGGAGGGGGAGAGGAGGTAGAAGCAGGTGGAGAGGAGGACACGGGGAGGTGGAGGAGGAGGTAGAGGAGGACAGAAGGAAGGGGAGAGGAGGTGTACGAGGAGGCCAGAAGGAGACAGGGGGAGCGGGACAGAGGGAGGGGCAAGAGGGGGAACCAGAGGGGGGGCTTTGGTGGAGGCTTTGATCAGGGGGAAGATAAGAGCAGGAGTGACAGTCCACCAGCACACAGCTTAGCTCTGGCCCTGGCTCATAGTGCACCTGCTACAGGGG
>NC_085020.1:6701648-6723126 GCF_963692335.1 Osmerus eperlanus
CACACCACACGCACACACACACACACGCACACACACCTGCCCTTAACCTGTTGTACATGTAGTCCACACACACTCTCACACGTCCAATGAAGACTCCCATACTCAGGAAGTCAGGAAACCGATTATGCAAATCAGCATAAAACTACCCTGACGTGTACACACAATCCTCCTACCTCCATACACATAACCTGCTCACAACTTGCTCCAAAGCTCACAACCATAACACACTAACCAACAACTAAACACACGCATACACACCACAAAGAAAGACCCACAAAACACCTGCTTTCTTCCCTCCCCCTCTTCCCCTCCCCCTATCCTTGCCCTGTGGCCAATCGTAGCGTTGCTAGGTGGCTTTACGCCACGACTGTTTCTAGCAGCATCTGACCCCCTCAGGATAGACGGGTGCACACTGAGAAAAATTGCACCCCCTCAGGCACAAAGGCACCCAGCTGCAAACAGCTGGTATCATCTCCTCTGAGTTTCTGTCTCATTTGCCACTCGCACCCCCTTCACAAACACAAACACGCACACACATACACACACGCGCAACCCGTTCCCCAACCCTCCACCTCCGCTCCACCCTCGTCCCCTTCCTCCCTCCCCCTTTTTTTTTGCTCAAGCTAATTCCCTCTGGCAGGGAGACCTGTAAAAATCAATGGGGAAAATGTCCTGAAACAGCCAATCTAGCAACCATCTGCCCCCACTCTCCACTGAGACAAAGCCCCAGTCCCCTGGGAGCAGAGAGCTTGCAGGAGAAAGCAAAACACAGGTACAAACTCAATTACTCAACAACACTAAAACACTCTATGAATCCTACTGTATGGATGCACAACAGCCTCTCACAGCTTGACAACAGATTTGTTTCATTATTGTCGCCGCTGGCTCCTTATTCATTAGGACAAACTGAGTTAGTATCAACTAAAACTAACATGTGATTAAAGTCACAGTATGTCCCTGATGATGACATCATACCGTAGTAAAAGATGGCACTCATCACCGCTAATATCAGTTTGTTGTGCTGACAGGATGACAGAGGTTTAATCGGCACAACATGACCATCACCTTTAACACTGGAAGTACTCATGTTCGTACACGGACGTGTAAACAGATGTTTTACTCTGTGTAACCCTGAGCTGTAGAGTAAAGCTTCTCATACTGTATGTGACTAATGGTTAAGCCAGTTAGAATATGCAAGAGAACCTAATGGTCGTTACGTGTAACCTTTTCCCATGCCCATTGAAATAGTAATTAACTCCTTCTGCTTTGCTTTATCTAGCCACCGTGGTCTGGCTTTGCCAGCTTATTGATGGCTTTGCCCTACATTGTAAATTGTTACTAAGCGGGTGCTGTCTGATTATCAATATAAAGATGGATCGGTGTGCTTTCCCACACAACACTGGCACTGCACAGCTATGGCCAGGTCTAGGACAGGCCAAAACACAGCACAAAATATGTCTTCGATAACATATTTCACTACGGTGACTCCAGAGATGGGCAAGGTTTATCTGCTTCCATGCAGGGTGGGTGGGCTAGTTTGGTTGGTCAGAATGTCCACAAAATGATGTGTAAGTAGACATGCTGTAGAATGTATACAGTGATGCTCTCAATGCACATTGTGGTTATGTGTGGCCTATATAGTCATGCAGGCGTGTATAGAAATGATACAATTATGTTGAAGAAAGGTCAGAATGTATTGAAATACATTCAGAGCAGTGTAATGTGTTTGCATAACTCCAGTTCTATGCATTTCTATAACAATGCTTGTTGATTTTGTGTTGTCCAATGACAACAATGTAATGTTATGTAATGGAAAACATACAGTATGACAGTATCTATCACTGGGAGTTTATATGCATATTAGTTTCAGTTTAGACATTGTTTTCCAGAAATTTATGGGATTCATGGATGGAATATTATACTTTTTTTTCATTATGTCAGTGAAATCGTTTTATTTGTCGGTTTATGTGGCTAATTACATGCGAGGTTGTATTTACAAGTGTACATTCGTATGGTCCTACTGATATGTTCAGTTAAATCTGTTCAGCCCTTAACAGCATTGAGCACAGGAACAAATTGACTTTAGTGTAGTAAAATCTTTATTTGTTATCTAAAGGCTATTACAACAGATTTATGTCTTAATATGGCCAAGCACAATTTACAACCTCTATCAACATGGTTAATACTTGTTATGACTATAACAATGCTTCATAATACGTTAACAGAACAGAGAAAAAGTTAATGACTTGTTTTGATAAGGATATTGTATATTTTACCGGGCAGTAAAAACTGTGTGGGAATATATCTGCCTCCTATCGTGCATGCTCACCACGCAGCGTATTTCCAGTAAATGCTTGCAACCTCAAACCACAAGAGAAGTCGCCTCAGAGCCGTGTTGGGAAAGATGTGTTATATCATAGACGGAGGAATCTTCTCTCGTGGCATGAGTCTTGATCTATCTTAAAAGTGTACAAGAAACACACTGTCCAACATCTCAACATGAAGGATTAGATTAGTGTGATTCGTAAGTACCGTACAATACAATATCTGCTTAAAATACTTCGGTTTTAGCAGGAGCGCGCATGAGATGTTCCCTCTCCGCACGAAAACTCGTTCTGAGTGAGGAAGGAATGCTGCTACATTTATATAGCCTTCTAAAAATAGCTCACCTTTCAGAGCCATCTAAGGGCGGAGTGACAACTGAAAAAAGCCAATGGTGTTGCGCCATTCATTATAACTCCTCCTTTTTATCCTTTTTAGCGCCGCCTTAATTGGACGCAAGTGAAATCATCAACCCTATTTACCTTACATGGTCACGCACACAATTGATTGACATCAAGCCACTCCCACTCCCGGAGCCTTGGCTCGCTCTTCTCACCACTAGACAGCTAGCCCCAGCTACTTGCCTGCTGAAAGCGCAGCGGCTAGGAAAAAAGGCAACCTGGAATTTATAGAGCAAAGATTGTAATCTGGCAATGCGGAAATAGATGGACGTTTCAAGTCAACGAGCTGGCATTCCACTTCTGGACTGAAGACGTGAGAGTTCGTATCAGAGAAAACAAGGATTGCACATCACTTATACCATAAAACTACTATTTTTCTATAGCTTTTCAGAGGACTTCTGCATGTTTGGTTTCACTGGCAGAAAGAGCAATACTTTCTGGCGCACGACAGCCACGGACGGATCAGAAGAATAATTTTTGTTAACCCCTTGTCAAACTAAAGTGGGTTGTGCGTTCCCTTGGATTCAGACTAAACTGTCTTCAGGCGCGCATCATCATGGACGTGTTGGCGAATTACAGTATTTTTCAGGAACTCCAACTCGTGCATGACACTGGCTATTTCTCTGCGATGCCTTCGCTGGAGGAGAACTGGCAGCAGGTGACTGCTTTTCCCTACTCTAACTACTCTCATACTCTGGGTTGTGTTATTTTAAATCACTTGAGCGCTCCGGAGCTGCGCTCGCACGCAGCCCGCGCTGCCTCTCAACTTGAGCAGTGTGGTCGCGCGGTGATGGTTGTTGTGGATGTTCATCATAGTGCGCTTTGTCTAAGTATTCTAGACATACAATAATGTTGGCCAGGCCTATCTGTAACCTCTTTCATCTTCAATATTGCCATGCTCCTCGCAATATATTTTTTTAAGTAGCCTGCTCATGTGAAAAGTATAGTTAAAGATGTATTTGATAGTATAAGCATTTTGAAATGAAATTAGATGTGATGCAAAAAAGGTGCATGGTTTTTAGTGTATTGATCAGAGAATCCTGAGCGGATCGATATGCCCGTCTGTTCGCCGTTCTGTTTGGTTTATTTCTAAATAATGGCAACCTGAGCTCGTGGCACAATAATTGCTAGTCTGCCATATAGGATTTGGGAGGGCGAAGGCAATTTGGGCATGGAAGATAGGCAGTTGACTAATAATAAGAGACTTGTTCTTAAATAATGCATCCGCATCTGTCAGATTACTTGGTGTTTTCAACCCGTGGTACGAGGAACAGCTCCCGATAGTGATGCATAATATATTATCGTAACCGCGCGGATATGCGCGTGAGAGATAAGCGAAAGCAAAGGAAGTGTGTGTAGATGCAGCAAAGAGCTGGCTTTTGGAACCAGACTGGACATCCGATTGCACTTAATGAATCCATAGAAAAAAGGCTGGGATGTTGAAAAGCCGTAAACGCTTGTTTCGGTTACGTTATCACATGTCGCGCTCGACATTACTCATTCATTCAAATGAAGTCATCCGCAGGGCTGGTCACAGCATGAACACGGGCACGCACATGGCCAAGCAAGTGCCCGTGCCAGGCCGTAGCCACTCGCATCCCACTTCTTTGGGTGACTTACTGACACTAATTCGGATGATTGTCCATCTGACTTCAGACTTGATACTGTTTATTTTAAGGCCACTCGGTCAAGAAATCTATACGTCTTATTTTTATTCATAATGAACCCAGCTGTGGTTTATATAGACGGGAAGGTTTTTTGACCAGTGATGAGTATGCGGTGGAGCGCGTGGTGAGAGGAGCGCTCATGAGTCCGCATGCGGTGCTCTTCGCCGCTGTGCGCACGTACCGGCTGGCTCCCTCAACTCATTGCCATTCCATGTGCTCAACTGCGGGAAATACAGCGGGTGGTTATTTATCGGTGGTGTGTGAGTCTGAAAGGGATACAGACCCCCTAAGCCCCCCTTACACACAGACACACCATTTTTTGGTGTTTCAGCTCTCTCTCTCTCTCTCTCTCTCTCTCTCTCTCTCTCTCTCTCTCTCTCTCTCTCTCTCTCTCTCTCTCTCTCTCTCTCTATCTCTCTCTCTCTCTCTCTCTTTCCTCTCTCTCTCACACACACACATACACACACCATCATGTCTCTCTCTCTCTTTCCTCTCTCTCTCACACACACACATACACACACCATCATGTCTCTCTTTCTCGGCCTCTCTCTGTCCACCCTGCACACACACACACACACACACACACACATGCATGGCTGGCATGTGCTAATGGAAAGCTGTGGTCTGGCAGGCCTCATCCCGCCACATTCGGCAGTAATTGGCCGCTTGCTGTCAGACAGACAGACGGGTACGCTCCATCCATCTTTCCTGGCCGTCTCTCAATCACCCCCTCCTCCCCCTTTGTTGTCTCAGAGAACGGTGGTCGCTTCTCATGTCAGTTTGATGTCTTGAAACACACAAAGGGATCACTGCCGTGTTGTTAGCTGCAGTACATAGTTCCTTCATCTGTGTGTGTATCTATATTGTCTGTGTGTATGTTGTGTGTGTGTGTGTGTGTGTGTGTATGTTTGTATCCCCAAAGTTGTCCTGTCTGTTTGGCTAGTTATATATGACAGGTTTGTGAGGGGAAGCATTGATCCTCCCTGTGGTGGGCCTTTCCTTCCCATCCAAAGGCTAGCCATGCCAAGAGAGGAGGAGGAGGGAGAGACACATCGGAGATGGAGACTGAGAGAGAGACAGACAGCGACTCATACGTGGGTGAGAGTCCGAGAGCATGCGGGAGAGTGTGCAGGTGTGCGCGGGTGTCCGTGCACTGTGCTCTCGCTGTGAGTTGTGTGAGACAAAGAAAGAGAGAGAGAGAGACAGGAAGAGGAAGAGAGCGACCAGGGGGAAGCTCGGCCTGGTGATGACGGAGAGGGAAGTGCTCGTCGTCGACCTGCTGGAGCTCATTTCTACTGTTTACTCTCCGCTGGCCAGGGAAACGGACCAGGCCGCACTGCCTGTCCGAGGAGGAGAGAGAATGAGAAAGGGGGGGGGGGGGGGGGGGGGAAACTTGGAAGGGCAAACTATAAATGTCCCATTTGATGGGGCTTGAGAGAGAGGGAGGGTTAGAAAGAGAAAGTGCCAGCCAGCCAGCAAGACAGGTGGATAAAGCAAGTTTTTCTAGTGTAGCGTGCACCGTTAAAGCCTGATGCTTTTACTGGTGCGGATGGCTTGATAGGGCAGCCCTAGATCTGCCAAGGGAAGGTAAACGGCAGCCTTCTCACAGGAGACAAGATGGATGGCCGTGCCGGGGCCCCGGCGAGCGGAGCATGAATCAGACCTTAATGGTGCTGTGTGGCTGAATTGAGTTTCAGCGCTCCGGCTTGGGAGAAGGCTGGAGATGAGGCTGGGGATGAGTCTGGGGATGGGGCCGGGAGGAGGCTGGGGAGAAGGCTGCAGATGAGGCTGGGGATGGGGCTGTGAGGAGGCAAGGGATGAGGTTGGGGAAAAGGCTGGGTGAAGGCATGGGATGAGGCTTGGTGGAGAGGCTGGAGCCTAAGCTGGAGTTACTGCTGAGAGTGGATACAGAGTTGGGGTCTGGGCATGGTTCTATGGTCTGGTAGTGTACAGACAATGGCCGGGGACAGGGATGGAGTTAGGAATTTGGCAGGGTTTGGGGCTGGGGCTCGGGCCAAGAGGCAGTAAAAGTGTATGATGGAGCGCTGGAGGCGACAGGGCCATGATGAAGTCCTCTCAGGCCCCACTGCTCCCCTGCGGGGTCCCTGTGGAGATGATGCTGCTTCTGCCTGGGCTGCCCTGGCCCTGCCTGAACAAAAAGCCCATCTCTCACTGTCATCAAGAGACAGAGGGGATATGTACACAGAGAAAGGGGGGGGGGGGGCGCAGGGATTGAGAAAGAGAGATGGATCGAGGGAAAGAGATACAGATAGATGCGGAGCGTAGAAAAAAGACACAGTGACACAGAGGGATGGGGTGGGGGGGCGGGGGGGTGGGGGGGGGGGGTAGATCGTCGGCTCTCTGTCTGGGGTGGAAAGGATAGATTATTTTGTCAGTGACCCGTGAGAGGGGTTAATTCAAAGAGTATCTGTGTGTGTTCCCCTTGTTGTCTCTACGTCCTCTCCCAGTCACCGCAGTCATGCAAACATAACACCGACATGCATTTAAAAGCAGGCAGTACCAGACGTATATTGTAATACACACAGGCACAGAATCTCATTGGCCCCTCCCCCTCCCTGTCGCCTCTCGGTTGTTCTGATTGGCTGTGAAGGCCAGTGATGGGGAGCAGGTGGGAGGAATGGAGACAGAGACAGTAGAAGTAAACAACACTATTAAAACCCAGGTGAGTCACTTTGCCCAATTAAGCAGCTATACCTGAGAGATGAAGCATGGAGAGGGAGGAGGGACGGACTAGGGGGATGGAAAGGGGAGGGATCTGCTTTTGTTTTTGTGTGTGTGTGTGTGTGTGTGTGTGTGGTTAGTGTCTGGTTATGCAGCTCGTGTGTCCCTGTGGCTCCTCTACTCAGACAGCACCCATATATTTGTGGGCTGCAGTGAAAATGGGTCACTCTGTGCCTCTCTCTCTCTTTCTTTCTATTTTTCTTTTGTCCTCTCTCTCCTCTCCCTTCCTCGTGCCTCGCAGTCCTGTCTCTCACTCTGGGACGTTTTGGGGGGTTTTGTTTTTTTTACTCTCTTCCTTTTTGTTTTCAGAGGGTCTATTTCGGTACCTTCAGGAATTTGAAGCGTCCTCGCTAATTGATTTGTTTTCAGCCGGGCTGTATTTTTAGATCACAAGCACAGTCTCTGGCAGAAATGCAAGCTCCTGATTTCTGCAATAGGAGTCGCAGCAGAAAGAAGTCCTGAAGAGCCCGAGTCCTGAGATGGAGCTGGCCTGGAACATGAGATCACAGAGGAAACATAGCCAGGAGATGTACAACATCATTAAACAAATGTCCGAGTGTCAGAGCTGAGAAGTTGAGCTGAGAGGGAAATCACAGTAGAGAACCAATGCATAGCTTTCATGAATGTTGAAATAGGAGCAGGGTCATGTCATATTTTAGTCATGGTCAGTCCCGCATGCCTGTGCCATCAAAGGGGTGAAGGGTGACATTTAGCTGGTCGGTCTTCGTAGAAGGTCACCAAGGTTGACACATGAGCTCTGAACCCCCTGTGTCCCTCTCTGTGACCTGAATCCCCTGTCCTGTTGCCCCTTTCCACCCTCTTGCGGATGCCCTCTCCTCCTCCTGTCCTCCTGCCCTGCATCTATCTCGCTCCCCTCACCCATTTGACCTACAGAGCATATCCTATCCAAGTGAACTGGGCCATCAAAGGCTCCATCTCTTTTGCTCTCTCTCCATCCCTCTATCAATCGCTTGTTCTCTCTGTCCCTCTCTCCAACTCTCCCCTCTCCCCCCCCCCCCCCCCTCTGGCCTGCAGGCAGCCATCCCTACCATGCCTCTCACAGGGTTCTGAGGCCGGCCCAGGGAAGCCAAGTTTGACAAGATAATGAATTGCCCAGCATGCATATTCCAGCGCTGCTGCAGTTTTTCTGCGCATTTCACAGCCCAGTAACTCTCAGAACAGAGACAAGGGTGGTGGAGAGTGGAGAGGGATCGAGAATGAGAGCACAGAAGAGAAATGTAGAAGGAACGACAGAGAGAGAGAGAGAGCGATAGAGAGAGAGAGAGAGAGAGAGAGAGAGAGAGGGCAGAGGAAGAGTAGGAGGGATGGGACGGGCTGTGGAGCAGGGAAAAGATGAGTGGACAAAACACAGTAACATTTAGAACAGGCTCAGATAGATTTAGGCTACAGCTCAGCCCCCGGCCCCTCCCCCTTACACACATACACACACAAGTTTGACCAAAGTTGGAACCACCACCGGCCTCCACCCATCCCCATAGGTCTTCCGTGAGCAGTGGAGTATGCAAGCATTGGGGGCCTCCGAGGCCGTGTTCTCAGGTCCGGGCAGGTGTGGGTCCACGCTGGGCTGCAGTCTCTCCAGCTGCAGGGCCCTGTCATGGAGAGCTGCTCCGCTGGGCTGGCTCTGCCAAAACTCCTGTTATGCAATCCTCACTGGAGCACAGCTGCTTTCTCACACTCAGACCAGGCTTGGCTGGATGTGCTCCGGGGAGGGAAGAGGAAAAGGAAAAGGAAAAGAAGAGCTGTACAACCCCCCCCCCCCCTCACCCCCACCACCACACCCCACCCCCGTCCCCCCGTCCCCCTCTCAGTTCCCGTCCTGTTCCCCACCAGCCCCCCTGGTCTCTTCTCGCTGGGATAGCCCTAGGGAGAGCTGCGGGGATTACAGTGAGACAGAGCTGCCGTGCTGAGGGACACCCAGACAGACGCACACAAACACACACACACACAAACACAGTTGTGACACAGGGATGGGGGTGAGGAGGGAGTCGAAACACCTGGGTAGTTTTAGTTGTGGTTTTTCGTATTGAGGCTCTGGTTTTTAAAGAGGATGGATTACACTGTGAATTACTGACCCACCCACACACACAGGTAGGACCCACAATTACTAATCATGCTATGCACGCTATGCCCTACACATACACACACGCAAAGAGGTCTTACATATGGTCAGCTGTTTTCAATGGCCCTTTGGACTATGTTTTTGAAACAGACCAGTTAAACACAAAAACCCGTTGGACTAGTTGTGGCAGCTTGTAATGGTAACTCAGCACTATAAAGAGAGCCTCTTATTACTGTCATCACGGTCTCTGCTCAGTGGTCTCAGAGATTTACATGCTCGCTGGGGAAGGTTACCGTGGTAACCCAGCTGTCGCACAATTATCTCACCCTGTAATTGGAGGTGTCTGTCTTTTGGGGCTGACGTACATAGGTATCGCTCACGCCTACACACACAGCGAAGTACTAACTGCTGCATTCCATGACTGACTGACAACACACACACCGACCGACTGACAGCTGGTGGACTCAATGGCTCCTTAGACAGATAGACGGATACATCAGACCTACTCTGATCAGATTGGAGGCCTATATAGCTTAATGGATCTTACGATAGATAAGATAAGATAAGGACTGGACTAAGGATATAGCTGGAGCTAGTACTGGGGCTAGGACTAGGGCTGGGGCTAGAGGTAGGGCTAGTCCTGGCAGACAGCCCATTGCACTACAAAACAGCCGTATTATGCCACATATCCATAAATCTAGAGCGTATTAGGTCAGACATTTCCTGTCTGTGCTGGCCTACTCAGGGATCCTCACCAGAGCCCCACAGGGGATCTCTCCTACTTCCTGGCCTGGGATGACTCAGGGATCTGGGTTCATGATAGCGGTGAGGGTGCACTTCAGGAGAGGACGGCACGCCTGCTGCTGTGTGCCTCTCCAGCATAATGGCTTTCCTGCTGGATGGACTGATGAAGCCGCTGGCCTTGATGAATGGGCTGTGTATCCATCGACATCATCTACTAGACACACACACACCCAGACAAAAAAAACACAGAAAACCTGCGCACGCACACACACACACACACACACACACACCGAGACAAACACATAAACACATGCCTTAACCAGCTGACCTCAATTAGGGCTCAGGCTCTGTGAGCTGAGGCTTTCATGTGCTACATGGGGGAAAGGTTGGGGGGGGGGGGGTTAGTTGTGTGCGGGGGTGAGAGGGGAGTGAGAGGGGGGAGGCTTGTCTCCCTTTGAAGTGGGAGACCCCCTCTACCCACACACAGCTTTGCAAACCATATAAGTTCACTTTGCGCTGGTTAGATTATACACCTCACCTGAACCACTGCACACACTTAAACACACTCGCATGCACACACCCATACACACACTCACACGCACACACAAACCCGCCTCCGCTCCTACGAAATGAGACACATGTCGTACGATTTGTTTGAAGATTTCTAGCTGACTTGCTGGCAAAAAATGAAAAGAGAGAAGGAAGAAAAAATTAAAATCATCGTTGTGGAGAGACAAAGCCATGCAGACATCAGGAGATCTTCACACGATCGATTGAAATAAATTCGCACCCGAGCACAGCTTTGTTTTTTCCCCTTTGTTTCGTTTACGTTCGAGTAATCAACGCGTTCGTGTTATTCTCACCACCTCCTCCCTCTGACTTACCAGTATCTGTGCTTCTTAATGAGAAACCGTCGGAGGAGGACAGGAGCTGAGGTCGGCACATCTTCAGCAGGCTAACCAGACTGAAGGAGCCCCTTCTCTCCTATAGAGGTATATTAGATACGGAACAGCACAGTAAGTACATCAGCTCTAGGTAAGCGGAACAAATGAACTCCGCATAAATGGAGAGAGGGGGGCGAGGGAGGGAGAGAGAGAGAGAGAGATGATAGAGGGCTGTGAAGCCAGGGTTTAGTGTGAAAGCTATAGGCTTGATCTTTGAGGATGAATGGGGCACCAGAGAAGGACATAGTGGAGTGCCTGCCTCACAGGCCCAGATTACACAGTTTAAAGGGATGAATTTTCATTCTTCTCCACACAGCTAATGTACTGTATATCAAATGGATGTCAGGTCTCTCCGCTCTCCCGGAAGGTGAGTTGGTCTCTCCAGCTCATGGCTCCCGTTTAGCGCTGGGGAGAGAAAATCATGTCGGTCACATTGGACAGAGGCCAGCTTTGAACTGTAGGACAGAGAAGACTGGAAGCTTGCAGGAGCGCTGAGTTCAGGAGCTCTGTAGGGCATGGTTGCACACATACAATTATGCCTAACTGCCTAGCAAACACAAGTATGCCTACACATCAAATGTATCACCATTGTAGATTCCCAGTCTAAAAGAACACTGGCATGCCAGAAATTGCTCCAATATTATTTCTTATTGCTACAATATTATAGGCTATTCAAGGTTATTTTCAGTAAAGTGCTTAACGTGAACCTACCGCATGAAAACATGACACAGGGACAATTACAGGCCGCTCATAGCCAGTGTGGCTAACAGGCTCAGAACAAAAGACTTACCTTCCTGAGACACACGCACACATCCACACACAGATGTATACACAAACACACACACCAACACAGTAAGAGGTGGGATAATTCGGGGAGTAGAGGGGTAATTACAGCGCCGCTCTACAGATGATTGCGTGTGGACGTCAGAACGCTGATTATGAGAGATCAAGAGGTTTTTCACTGGTGGAGATGGAACTAGGAAGGAGGGGGAGAGACGGGGAGAGGAGGAGTGGAGGAGAGCGGGCACGGAGAAGGAGAGAGGGAGTGGAGGAGGCGAGGGGGAGTGGAGGAGGGGAGGGGGAGTGGAGGAGGGGAGCAGGAGTTGCGGAGTGGGGGAGTGGAGGAGGAGAGAGGGGAGTGGAAGACGAGAGTGGGAGGATAGGAGGAGAGAGCGAGTGGAGGAGAGAGGCAGCGGAGGAGGAGAGAAAGAGTAGGAGAAAGGGAGAGGGGAGAGGGGAGGGGGTGCTACTAGAAATGGAGAGGGGTTCATTTGTCTGGGAGCTTCTCAAGTGACTGTCAAAGCCCACCCCACACTTCCACCCACCCAACCACTTCCCCCCTGCCCATGGGAGGAGGCGGAAGACAGGAGAGAGAGAGAAGAGAGAGAGAGAGAGGAGAGAGAGAGAGAGAGAGAGAGAGAGAGAGAGAGAGAGAGAGAGATGCATCTTTATGCATGAGCCTCCAAGTCTTGTCAGTCGATGGAGAGGTAGCTCCACTCAGTGCTTTGATTAACAGCCGGGGAGCAGACAGTCATTTTTTCCACACACTTGCATACTCCCAGACGCACACAGTCCCCCATCTCCTTCTCTCCTTCCTCCCTCTCTGGCTCCAGCCAGCCCTTTCTCCTCCTCTCGCCTCTTCTCTGCTCAGGTGAGCTGTGAGTAAAGCAAAAGCATTCAGTATTCTACACCTGAGCATGGAAACCCAGAGTTGAGCGCAGCACACACTCATACATAATAGATCATGTTCTTATTGTTGTTTTTAAATAGCTCTAAGCACAGCTTCGGAGGTGTCTTAGAGACCTCTGAAAGAGAGAGCGAGAGAGTGTGAGAGACAAGGAAGAAAGAGAGAAAGAGTGTGGGTGAGAATAACTGAAACTGAAGGGCATGTCTACTGAGAGAGAGAGGCGTCTCATGTTTATTCAACAGCTCCCGGGATGGGAGGGGGTGGTTAGACTCCCCACGCTACGCTCTCTCTCTTTTTTTTCTTCCCTTCCTCCCTCTCTCTCTCTCTCTCTCTCTCTCTCTCTCTCTCTCTCTCTCTCTCTCTCTCTCTCTCTCTCTCTCCTCCTCTCTCTCTCTCTCTCTCTCTCTCTCTCTCTCTCTCTCTCTCTCTCTCTCTCTCTCTCTCTCTCTGAACTTGACCTTCGGGATATTCCGTCTCTAAAAAGGCCAGCCAGACCTGACAGCTTCCATATGGTAATATGAATCATAGGATCTTGTCCACATATATCAGGTGCTCTGCAGGTTGAAAATCCCCGCCAGTTCAAGAGGGACAAGTGAAATGTTGGCAACAGACATGTTGACCATACAAGTCCAATTTTGACTTCCTGTCACTGTCCTGTGGTAGAATCCAGGATGTTATTTTATGAGATTTTTAGAAGGCTCAGTTAGGATAGGCGTGTTGTTGACACACAGGGTGTTTCAAGGACAGATGGTCTGTGTGTAGCTTAGGAGAGGGTGTCACCATGATTCACATGAGCACACACCTGTTGCTTAGGCACATGAGATCATTTGTTTGTTTTCATATCAGCAGAGAATGATGAAAGGGCACTGGATGGACACACACAACCAGACACACTGGACACACTGAGGGCTAGCTAACAGCTGGTAGGTTAGGGTCGGTTCCCATTCGGAAGGAGCATATGTCCTCTGTAAGACCTTGAGCTGGAACTCCACGAGCCCTCTGACTCCCAGACTAAACAGTTCTTCTAAAGAGTGAACTAATAGTTGATATCAGACCAGAAGGCCATATTCAGCTGACTCTATACCAGCCTGTGAAAGTGGGAAGTTGAGCATTCGCAGTCTGTTATGTGTTTGTTTGTGTGTACACGTGAAGAGGGAGATGGAGAGATGTCAGAGATAGGGAGAGGTAGAGGAAGAGCGATGCATTTGCATGCAGGGTTGGATGTTGTTTCTGGGACGGCCGCGTGACCTGGCTTAGATCCAGACTCCCATTGTGTCAACTCCAGAGTTTGATATGCCAGCACGCTTTTCACGTTCGCATTATCTCTCTTTCTCTGCCCCTCTCTCTCTCTCTCTCTCTCTCTCTCTCTCTCTCTCTCTCTCTCTCTCCTCTCTCTCTCTCTCTCTCTCTCTCCCTCTCTCTCTCTCTCTCTCTCTCTCTGTCTCTCTCTCTCTCTCTCCCTCCCCCCTTTCCCCATGTCTTTCACTGTATTCGGAGCTGGCACAGACTTGCCAGCTCTCTGCTTGGCTTGTAGCTCCCACGCACTGCCCAGTAAATGGATGGCGAGAGAATAAAAAGCGCAGATGCCCGTCTGGCGCGCGTTCAAGGAGCGAGCGGGTGCCACTCAGTGCTTGGCCCACTGCATGATGGGGCAAACATAGCTCTCGTCACAAACATACAAAAAGGAGGAGCCTGAGGCATGCGAGTGTGTGTGTGTGTGTGTGTGCCGTGCGTGTGACATCATCTGCAGTGTTGTGGGTTTCGACAGAGGCACAGGAAGTGTGTGTTTGCGTGTGCTGACTGCCAGAGCCTAAGATTGTGAGCGTGGCCTCGACGGCGTCCGCAAGGCTTCCCAAGATATCCGCCAACCAGCTTCCCCCCCCCCCCCCCCCCTCCGTTCTGTCAAATTTCAGGAAACCCTGCCCTTCTTTCCACCCCCTCCTCCTCCGCACTCCTCTCCCACCTGGACTGACGCCAGCCCCCCCCACTCCCCCTTTCATCAGCCCCTCCGGCCGCCGCCGTGACAATTGCCACGGTTGCCGTTTGCCCTGGCGACGGTTGCTAAGTCGTTGGTATGGCCATGTTGTATTGTGGGGCAAGCCCTGCCCTCAGACCCCTGGCTGTGTGTTTGTGGAGCTGAGGCAGGTGGCATACTGTACCGCGCTCCAGATTTAGACTTTGGCTCTGCAGGGCCGCTGAGCTGTCCTCTCCTCCCTCCTCTCTCTTCTCCTCCCTCTCTCCTCTCCTCCCTTTTTCCTCCCTTCATCCTTTCTCTTAATCCAAAACCTGCTCTGCTGCGAAGCCCACCTGGTCTAATGAGCTGCAGGCATGAACCACCTTTACCTGAGACTAATGACAGATACTATATGGTGTGTGCGTGTACTGTGTGTGTGTGTACTTTGTGTGTACTTTGTGTGTACTTTGTGTGTACAGTGTGTGTACTGTGTGTACAGTGTGTGTGTGTATGTGTGTGTGTGTGTGTGTGTACTGTGGGGAGGAGACTCCTAGTCTTCCGCACGGTCTGTGAGCAGCCCAGTAAATGGGTCACATGCAGAGCGGAGAGGGAAGGACGACCTTGGGAATTTGTCCTGTTCTCTGCCAGACACACTCTGTCTCCGGGATGGTTTTCTTTTGTCGCAGAAAGACGAGACCGAGTCTTTGTCATTTATCCGTTATCTCCCTCTCACCGCCATTCACTTCCTGAAAGGTGGCAAGGCATGATGGGAACTCTGCTCGAGAGGTGGGAGGTTCTCTCGGGGCTCCTCGACCCTGGTTCAACACCTGGTCGTCGCTGACAAGCCCCTCTGTTGCCCTGGGATGGAGGCTGGGGGAGAAGGGGGGACATGGGGGGGGGGGTTGTTGTCGCTGTGGTTTTGTTGTTGTTGTTTTGGTGGTGGTGGTGGTGGTGGTGGTGTGGAGAGGCTGTCTGGCTGAGAGTTCTCTAAGTGAGCGAACTGGGAGTGTGAGCCATCGCCAAGCTGTGCTATGTGGGTCGGATGCTATTTTAATCTGCAATGTTTCCGGGAATACCTGAGGGAATAACCTAGTGCTGCAGGATGGGGGACATTGGTGTGTGTGTGTGTTGCTTTGTGTCGCTGAGTTTGTGCGTGTATTGTGCTATTTGTGTCTCCCCTTGTGTCTCCAATAGTCAACTTTGTGCCGATGGGTGCATAGAAGACACTGCATTTTGGTTCCTAAATTCTCAGTGTGTGTGTGTTTGTGTGTACGTGTTTATGAATGCACGTGTGTGTGTCTTTGTGTATTGGGTTCAGTAGAGCAGTTCACATGCACTCACTCACCACCCATCTGAATTATTTAAGCGTGAGCTGCAGCTCACAGAGCGTCTCAGGGGGGGCGAGAGAGGGATGGAGGGACGGGAAGGAGAGAGGGATGGAGGGAGAGAAGGAGAGAGGGATGGAGGGAGAGAAGGAGAGAGGGATGGAGGGAGAGAAGGAGAGAGGGATGGAGGGAGAGAAGGAGAGAGGGATGGAGGGAGAGAAGGAGAGAGGGATGGAGGGAGAGAAGGAGAGAGGGATGGAGGGAGAGAAGGAGAGAGGGATGGAGGGAGAGAAGGAGAGCCTCAGGAGAAGGAGAGTCCTCCCTCAAGAGGACTTCCCGCAAAGAGGGTCTCAGGCTCCATTTGCTTGCCTCGTCTACACACGCACACACACACACGCTCACACACGCCTACACACACACTCTCTCACACACGCGTTCACACTCTGTGCTCAGCACCTGTGAGTCATCCCTCCCTTGCCCTGTGCTTTCCAGCACGGCCAGTGAGATCACAGGCTTCCTCAAAATGCAAAAGTCCTCAGAGTGAGAGCAGCCACCACGGGGTAGACAAACACTGATCCTTGGGTTCCCAGCGCAATGTTGGTGTGTGTGAGCTGTGTGTGTGAGCTTTGTGTGTGTATAGTCAGAGATGACTCCTCCAACCTTTGCAGATTTTCCTAGCACTGCACACATCTTTGCATCGACACCAGAGGCACCCACTCTGACCTTGACGGAGAGAGCGGCGGAGGAGGAGAGGGGAGGAGTGGCGCGTGGGAGGACAACTGAAGAGGGGTGAAGGTGGGAGGTGTTGTGGAGTGGTAAAGGCTGAAAAGAGTAGTTCGAGAGTTGGAGTGTGTGCGTATCTGTGTTCCCCCCTCCCCCTCCCCCCCATGAGGCAGACAGGTGTGTGTGACAGCAGGGGCTTGTGGCGTGACAGCCCCTACCTGCCAGCGGGGGAGGAAGGCGCCTTAAGCCCCCACCGCAACGGAAGCTCCTTCACGTCCTCTCGACATGTCTGCCACGCACTCTCTCACCGGATGGCCCGCCCTCGCGCCAGCCCTCGCACACTCTTACGCCAGCCTTACATGTGCCGTTCGCTCACACTCGCTCACACTCGCTCTCACGGGCGCGCGCGCATCGTGTAACCCCGGGTGACGGAGAGGCTCTCTTACACCTGTGTTGCAGCATCTATACCTTGGTTACCTACTATGGTTCGCTCGCAGACACACACACAGACACACGCTGCCGCACACTGCACTCACACAGAGGCCGGGGCTCACCGTGACCTGTCGTGTTGGGTGGCCCCTGGAAGAGGTAAGGTTAGCCCATACTGGGAGCCTCTTTTGTAGTCAGAAACTAATGGAGTGCAGAGGCATTCATCAGCCTCCTGTTAGCTCTGCCCATTGTGTCTGTGTAGCAGCCCTGTCCGCTGCTAGTAATTGGGTTCAAAGTGCCTCCACTGTAAAAGCCTGCGTGGGAGGGAGACTGGAAGGAGGGGGGCGAGAGAGAGAGAGAGAGAGAGAGAGAGAGAGAGAGAGAGAGAGAGAGAGAGAGAGAGCAGGAGAGAGAGAGAGAGGGGGGGGGGTTATAGGGGTTGAAGGGGTGTCTGGGTTTATGTTTTGGGTTGCAGGGGGAGGCAGTGGGGGAGGGGGGACTCCATTTTGATGATGATTTCATCCCTCCATTTCAAATCTCAGGTGACCTCACTCTCTGGGCCAGCTGCAGAGGTGGAGGGGGGAGAGTGGGAGGGAGGGAGGGAGGGAGGAATGAGGTCATTGTTCGATGTGAGCATGCGTGGCTCTGAGATCATGGATATGTCTTTATATGTGGTGTGTGTGTGTGTGTGTGTGTGTGTGTGTGTGCGAGGAAGAGAGAGAGAGCGTATGAAAGAAAGAGACAGGCTGGGGATGATGTGTGATCAAGAGGAAGATCTGTTATGCATTTATTAATGACCCATGTGCTCAATGCTTTGTATTTGTATGTCTGTACACGACTATGGGGACAGATGAGTCATCTGTGTGTGTGTGTGTTTATCTTTGTAATCTACTGTCCTTATTGGTCATTGGGACACGGTACAGTAGATCCTTTGTGTTCCATATCTCCCCTCCTCCCCCCAGATGAGACGTGTCCAGAGGGTGGCGGCGATGGCCGGGGTGTGTTTGTTTGCGGTGTGTCAGATGGGAGGGCCTGATAGCCTGCCTGCTGGAGAGGAGAGGACAGGACAGGGATGGATGCACTGATTGAGGCGTCACATGGAACCAGACAGCCGCATCCGGGGGCACGAGACGCCTCGTTTGCACGCTCTCCCCTGTTCTCTTCTCGTGTTGTCGTCGTGGTCACCGTGGCGATGCATTGGGTTTGAAAGGATTTTCGACTGATCTGGATCTGGATCTCAGACAGCAGCTCAGAAGACCTCCTGTGTCCTCAAGTGAGCGCCTGATCCCTTCCTAACCTCTGCTCAACCTCTGATCTCTCAGCTGCCTTATGTTTATACCAGAGACTACAGGCCCACCTCTGAGAGAAACACACACACACGCACGTGCACAAACACACACTCTGATTAGATACCGTTGACAATCAAAGAGAGCCTCAAGCAGCTCATCGTATTTGGGAGACCCAGGTCAGTCTGGGGCTGGGAGATACAGCGTCCTGTCGACAGACTGCCTGCCTGTCTGATGAGCCTGTTCACCAGAGCAGCCACAGCCTTGTCCCCGAGTGCATCCACAGCCAAGTCCCCGGCATCCCTCCCTCCTCTGAACCAGGAGCCTGAGGCGGGGACCCTCAGAGGACCACGCCAGAGGCCTGTCTGCCTGTGGCACCGTCTACCTTCCCCTCTGAAACCGAGAATAACAAAGAGGGAGCGAGAGAGAGCGAGAGAGAGAGAGAGAGAGAGAGAGAGAGAGAGAGAGAGAGAGAGAGAGAGAGAGAGAGAGAGAGAGAGAGAGAGAGAGAGAGAGAGAGAGAGAGAGAGAGAGTGGAAAAAGGGGAGGGAAAGGGTTGAGGGGTTATTGTCGTCTAGTTTAAAGTGCAGCTGTGCTCAGCCTTCATAATCGACCTCTCTGAGAGACGATTAAAACAGAGGGACCGAGGTACCGGGCTTCCGAAAAAGCCATCTTCGGAAGCACACTCCAGTTAGCCGCCGCAATTACCCATAGTGTCTAACCTGGTGCTGTGAAATTGGGTGGGAGCGAGCTTGCCTGTGTTTCTGCGGGTTATCTCAGCAGCCAGGCTGGCCAGCCTTCGCCTATCTCTCTGAGGTGACCCCCCTCGCAACGACGAGCGGTAAACTTGTTTAATTTTTTAAGCGGCTTTGCTAATCTGCGTTCTTCATTTTGTTTTGTGAGGGCTTTGGTGCATGAAAAATCCCCCCCGCAGCACAAAGACTTGTGATGGTGCTGCCGGGGTTAGATGTTGGGGGGTGGGGAGGCTGGGAGAGAGGGGAGCATGGAAAAATGGAGAAAGAGAATGAGGCATTCAGGGTTACGTGAGTTTTGGTGTGTGATTATCCTCTTATTCCCTCACATGGCCATATCTGGAAACGCAAGATGTAGATTGTGCAGACGGCCCCGAGACAGTGATCCCCTGACTGGGTCTGGCCTGCCTACGCTCGCCCATGGTGACCCTGGTCTGGAATGTGTTTGGATCTGCCTGTGTGTGCATGTGTTTTTGTTTCTGTGTGTGCGTCTGTGTGTGCGTATGCGTCTGTGTGTGTGTGTGTGTGTGTGTGTGTGTCTTATCAGCATGTGGGTAGCCACCAGAGCATGGCTGCCAGGTGGTGTTGCATAACAGAGGCCTGGTCTGACTCAGGGCACAGGCATGGCATACTCCGACACACACACACACAGACACACACACACACACATACCCGTACACACACTAACACTTACACACACACACACACACACACACCCGTAAAGGCGCTTCCTGCCCAAAGTTGTCATCCTACCTGGACAATTTCCTCCCCCATTTCCTTTCAGTCCATGGGGCATATAGCTGCGTCCCATCCATTTCAGGGACAGGAAACCAGCTCAGATGAGAGGAATGCATTTCCTGTTGCTCTCATCCTGCTGCAGCTGTCATCGCGCTCTCTATCGACAGGGCACATCCGGCAAAAGGGGACAAAGGGGCAGTAGATACATATATCTCAGAAGCACAGTGTGTGAGCGGCCGTGAAACCCCCCCCACTCACACTTCTCAGACCGTTAAATCTCCCCCCGTCCCACACACACACACACACACTGTCCAGGCCTTCAAAAAAACTCCCCCCAGTCACACACATAACTTCCCAGACTGTAAAAACTCCCACAGTCACACACACACACACACACACACACACACACACACATGGCTCATGCCTAAAGGAAACCGGGGTTGATCCTTGTCCTCTCCCCACCCCCATGCTGTAACGCTGCTCTCTATCCTGCTGACCTCACATCTGCACATGCACGTCTTGAGCTCTCCATTTGAGGAAACCGGATTGTTCCTACAGCCATCTCTAAACAATGTCCGCCGAGCGAGTCAACATCCTTGTTTACTGTGAACAAATGGGATCAGGTCGGATATGGATCAGCGATACTGTGCTCAGGCGGTATCGCTCCCTCTGCCAGCCAGTCAGAATCTACACAGCGACACGGTGACGCTCATTTGACGAGTTGCATTTGATCCCTCAAGTGTCCCCTCAGTGACCCGCGTCACAACGTGCTTTAGGGGAACGTGCCTTGGTAAACAGAAACGGAGCGCCGATCACACACACTCAGGCCAACACACGCACACACTCAGGCAAACACACACACTCAGGCAAACACACACACTCACGCAAACACAAATACTCCACCTGGCGCTGAGACCTAGCGTGGTTTCAGTGAAAGATTACCCTGTCATCCTCCTCTCAGCCTCATCATGTTGTCCCAGTCACATCTTATGTCACTGCCTACCCTCTCTCCCCCAGTCGTATTAGTGTGGCGCGTACTGTAAATGGCAGGAATAGATGCTGGCTCGTGTCCCAGAACCTAGACACTATCCAGAAGTGAACCCGGAGCTCTCTTGGACATGTTCAGGGTTGTAGGGTCTAGTAGAGCTGGGGATTAGATCTGTGAGTGTGGCTGGGACTGAAGCTCCAGAGTTCAGCGAAGGAAGGCCTTTCGGCTGTGGAGCTCAGCTGTGGGCTGAGGACGGTGGTGTAGTTGAGGTTGCGTTAAACCATGTCGAGCAGGCGGAGGATGTGTTGTGCTGTCTTTAAATGCTGTGTACCGCTGGCCCGCGGCCCAGCTCGTCCAGGCTGCTAGGGGAGCGCTGCTGTCAGTGAAATAGAGTCTGTGATTGAAGGAGCAGGTCCTATCAGTCAGAGCCTCTGCCTGGAACCCAGCGCAGTGTAACCTGAGATCTCAATACATCACCCAGCCCAGAGCACTTGTCTGTGAAACAAAACACTTCCACCCTCTCTGCTCTCTGCTCGCTCTCTTTCTCCGTTCTGTCTCCTTTCTCTCGCTCCTCTCCTCTCTCTCGTTCTCTCTCTCTGCAGTTCACCTCGCTCTTGTATCCCTGAAACACTTTTGCTCCGTCTGCCTATGTTATCTCTCCATGGCTGTCCCTGCGTCTCTACCCCAGCCATGCTC
>NC_085020.1:6728326-6835826 GCF_963692335.1 Osmerus eperlanus
TGTCTAGAGCTGGAACGGTACCTGCAGACAGAACCCAAACGTCTGTCCGAGTTGTTCGACGAGGAGCTCGACTGCCTCCTCACCCCGGCCTTCATGCACGGCACGGCTGGCGACAGCGACGAGGACCTGATGGACCCCCTCCTGCCCGGCCTCTCCGACCAGCCCAGCCCCCCGCCCCTCCTCGTCTCCCTCCCCAAGGTGCCCAGAGTCCTCCAGGCCCCCAACACCAGCAAGACCCCGGAGGCCGGGACCCAGGCGAAAGACGCCACGGCCACCAGCGGAGTCAACGCCGCCCAGCTGAGCGCTGCCGTCACCTCCCTCACGCCGCCCTCCTCGCCGGAGCTGGGCCGCCACCTGGTGAAGCCCATGCAGACGCTGACCGCCACGGCCGACGGCACGCTCACACTCAAACTGGTTCCCAAGAAGGTGGGACTGGGGGCCGCCAAGCTGGTGGCCACGCGCTCTCTGCCGTCCCCGCCAGGCCGGGGCGGGGCACTGAGCGACAGCGAGCAGGGAGGGGGGGGCTCCCTGGGGCTGGGGGGGGACATCCCGGAAAACAAGAAGAGGGTGCACCGCTGCCAGTTCAACGGCTGCAGGAAGGTTTACACCAAGAGCTCCCACTTGAAGGCACATCAGAGGACCCACACGGGTGAGACTACACACCACCAAACACACACCAGCAACACTACAGACTACACAACATCAAACACACACCAGCAACACTACAGACTACACAACATCAAACACACACCAGCAACACTACAGACTACACAACATCAAACACACACCAGCAACACTACAGACTACACAACATCAAACACACACCAGCAACACTACAGACTACACACCACCAAACACACACCAGCAACACTACAGACTACACAACATCAAACACACACCAGCAACACTACAGACTACACACCACCAAACACACACCAGCAACACTACAGACTACACAACATCAAACACACACCAGCAACACTACAGACTACACACCACCAAACACACACCAGCAACACTACAGACTACACAACATCAAACACACACCAGCAAAACTACAGACTACACACCACCAAACACACACCAGCAACACTACAGACTACACACCACCAAACACACACCAGCAACACTACAGACTACACAACATCAAACACACACCAGCAAAACTACAGACTACACACCACCAAACACACACCAGCAACACTACAGACTACACAACATCAAACACACACCAGCAACACTACAGACTACACAACATCAAACACACACCAGCAACACTACAGACTACACAACATCAAACACACACCAGCAACACTACAGACTACACAACATCAAACACACACCAGCAACACTACAGACTACACAACATCAAACACACACCAGCAACACTACAGACTACACAACATCAAACACACACCAGCAACACTACAGACTACACAACATCAAACACACACCAGCAACACTACAGACTACACACCACCAAACACACACCAGCAACACTACAGACTACACAACACCAAACACACACCAGCAGCACTACAGACTACACTACCCAGGTCAATCAACGACACAACACTACAGAATGTCTCAGTGTTCCAAATTCTGACTAACATGGAAGTGAAATGCAATCCAACATAGTCTTGTTGATCTCATAGAAACATTGAGAAAATATTTTACTACCTAAGGGCCTGTTACAGCCTGTACTGTCAGTAGAACAGTCTCTCATCTTCCTCAGCCAGTCTCTAAAAAAGTCACAATGGACCCAGACCTTTCGTTTGAGTACCATATTAAGCAAATTACTAGAACTGCATTTTTCCATCTACGTAATATTGCCAAAATACGAATATTTCTCTCAAAGGATGATGCCGAAAAACTAATACATGCATTTGTTACGTCCCGATTGGACTATTGCAATGTGTTGTTCTCTGGCCTCCCAATTACCCACCTAAAAAATTTACAGCGGGTGCAAAATGCTGCTGCTAGACTATTGACCAGAACAAGAAAGTTTGATCACATAACATCTAATCTATCCAAGCCAGAGCTGACTTCAAAGTTCTACTACTAACCTACAAATCTCTGCATGGATTGGCACCACTGTACCTCTCCGGTCTCCTTGCACCCTATTGCCCCGCAAGGACACTTAGATCTCAAGATGCCGGCTATCTGGTGGTTCCCCAAATTAAGAAAAAAACAGCTGGAGGTAGGGCGTTCTCATATAGAGCGACTCTTCTCTGGAATAAACTACCCGTCTCAATTAGGGAGTCTGATACTGTTTCGACGTTTAAAATTAGGTTAAAACGTTATTGTTTAGTCAATTCTACGACTGTTAAAGGTAAGTATGTTACTAGTTGGAGGCAACGGGGGACGGGTTGTTTCCATCCTTATTCTTTAAGTATAACTTATTTTGGAGTTCTCTTCCCCTGGAACAGATTTCATGTTCCAAATGAGGGGGGCTGTCGCTGTCTTGGTGTGTGGGGTTGCATCAAATTCCCCTCTCTGTTAAATTGCTGCACCAGTCCACACTTGACCGGTGGGGATCTCATTCTATTATGACTGTAACTGTTAGCTGCTTCTGGCATTCTCTAATCCCTGCTCTCCTCTCTCTGTCCCCCCCCACACACATCCCTTGTGGTGTGGGGGGTTTGAGTTGTCAGCACCTGCCTGGTCGTCGGTCAGCCAACGCTGGACCTGGTCGCGAGTCTCCCGGTCCTGTCCTACATCTATAAAGTTGAATAATGGATTTTGGTGTTTTAAAGACCCATCGACACTGTATGACTATGTTTAGCCTGTGTTCTGCTCCTCTCTCCCACCAACCGTCTCTGGAGGAGGGGATCCCTCTCTAAATTGCTCCTCCCAAGGTTTCTTCCATTTTTTTTTCTCCTGTTGAGAGTTTTTTGGGAGTTTTTCCTTGTCTTCCTTGAGGGTTTAGGTTGGTTGAGGGGCAGTTCTATGGGCATATGTGAAGCCCTCTGTGACATGCTTGCGTGTAAAAAGGGCTATACAAATACATTTGATTTGATTTGATTTAATAGCAGCCAGGCTCTAATTGAGAGCAGCACAGTCACCACCCAGTCTTCCGACGTACACTGCTCCATGATTACCACATGACTGATAGGCTGACAAGGCTAAATGACTTCTCTCTGCTAATTCAGACATTTCTGCGCCTGTAGTAGCTCATAACCACTTCTGCACTCTCGTTGAACTTCAGACAGAGAGCATCCCTGACTAGGCTAATGCAGCCTTGGGAAACGCAGTGTAGCTTTAGCCTAAGTTTTAGCCTAGCTAATGTAGAGCAGCAACCCAAGGTAACATGTCGTCGGGTATTAGCATGGCTAATGTGGATCCCAAGGCCCGCTGTTGACTCGGCAGGTTTCATCAGCTCTGAAGTGGGCTAGCGAGGAGGAGGGAGCAGGGAAAACAACACCCTGAAGACACTGCGGCTGAGTGTGTGCGAGTGTGTGTGTATGTGTATGCGTGCGTGTTTGCCCAAACGATATGTTCATTACAAGAGCAGTACAGTGATGTAATTAGCTTAATCCTCTTTTTTGGTTATTATGTCCATAAATCACTGACACAGAAAGAGATTAAGATTAGTGGAGGGCTAGAGGGAGGCAGAAAGGAGAGAGGAGAGGCCTGTGTGGAGATGGAGTGCTCCATTAGACTTGTCAATAACAGTATCACAGCTGATAGAAAACCTCCTTTCGTTTTTTGGTGGTCCTCACGGCAGTTTATGTCTATGTGTGTTTTCCTATTCACAAAGAAAGTCAATAAGAATTGTTGAGATATTTCCTTCGTCATGGCTTTAGGGTACAATTCAATATTCATGTCTCTTAACTATTCAAAGCAGAGGCTTAGTGTCAGGTCAGCCAGTCAATGTTCCTCTCTGCAACTGAGAGGGGGCATCTTGCTGAGGATTGGCTGTGGGCTGCTTTGGTTGTGACGGTCTCCCAGCAGAAGCTGTGCCTGCAGCGAGCTCAGAGATCATAATAACTCTGCCCCGTCTCCAGCTGACTGAGGAGATGTAATTAACTGCAGTCGCGGCACCTGTGATGCTGCTGGGAGTATGGCGAGGTGGGCGAGGGCTGGAGGGGGGATTGGGGGGAGGAGGGTTGGTTGAAGAGGACCGGTTGCTAGGAGACCATTGCAAAAACAGAAGAGAGGCAGAAAATGGCTGATTTTTTTTTTTTTTTGGGGGGGGGGGTTCTTGGAGCACTCAGACTGTCCAACTACCCACCAACACCCAACCCCCCCAAAATCTACCCCCCATCCCTAAATCCTCCTTCCACTCTAACCCGTGCTCCCTCGGTTTTGGGTTGCCAGGCAACTGAATCACACTCATCCAGCGCTAGCAATAATTGGCTGGTGGCACAGGGTGTCCACGGCTGCTAGATTCAGCTGGCTACACCTCTCTCTCTCCGCCCCTATTCTCTCTCAATCTCTTTTACCCGGTTGCTAGGCTACTCCATCATGCATCCTCGCCTCGTCGAGTTATAATTGGCTGGCGTTTTGGTTGCCGTGGCATTGGTGGTTCCAAGCCGGCCCCTGCCTCCCCCTCCTTCTGTCAAAAAATGGAAGGGTGTTTGTTTGTTTGTGTGTGTGTTTGTGTTTGAGTGTGTGTGTGTATGTTGGTGGGTGGGTGTGTATGGAGGATGCATGTAGAGAGCAGAGGAAAAGAGGGATGGCCAATTACAGATAGGGAAAGAGGAGGTGCGAAATGTTTCTCTGTCTGGCACCTGCTTCTCTCCTCTCCTCTTCTCCCCTCTCCTTTCCTTTTATCTCCTGTTCCCTCCTCTCCTCAGTGAAGGTGTGCAGGGGGAGATACAGAATAAGACAGACCTCTTCAGAAGCCTATCACTGAGGGTAGAGGGACAGTATCCTGAAACAGTATCTGTGATGGGCAGTATATCCTGTATCTACAATGGACAGTATGTCCTGTATCGGTGATAGACAGGATTTCCTGTATCACTGGAATCAGGTCATGAACTGAGGTAATGCTGAGGTAAATTGTCATCCTGCAAATATAAGAAAAGACAGGAGGAGAGATAGAAGGAGGAGAAAGGAAAAGTACAATGACAGCTTTCAGCCTCACCTTCTCAACATCTCTTCTCTCCTTTTTTCTTCTCTTCTGATCCCTTCTCCCCTCCGTCTTCGAACGTTCTGCCATCTCATCCTTTACTCCCTATTGCATCATCAAATGCTCAGCAGATCATAGGCCTTCCTCGCGTTACATAAACCAGAATCCCCCCGTCTACGTCTGAGAGTGGGAGGCGCACGCCACCCCTGCACTGCCCCCCCTCGACTCTCCGTCATCTGTCTCTCGAGCCGCACGAAAACCAGCGGGTCACGTGGCGCACGGGCGCCCGTGATTTGGAACGTTACCGCCGCTTCCGATTGAGCCGCTTAGATTTCACTTTAATGGCACTTTAGTCTAGTTAGGAAGATTGGTGGACACGGTGATCAGTGGAGACGGTGGCAGCTGGCCCACTGGAAGCGCAGTATTACTCCCCATTAGGCGCCATTAAGACCCCAATTATCGTTACCACCCCAGGATCTGTATCAACTGTCGCCGTCATAACATCCCCTAACCCTCCTGCAATCCCCCCTTCCCCGATCTGTGCCCGTCCCATTTGAAGACAGTCTGCTTCCCCTTGAGGGGATCTTCAGGCCTGGGACCCCCCCCCCCCCCCCCCCCCCTCCACAACACCCCCCCCCCCCCCCTGTTCCCGCCGGAAGGCCTTTTATCAAGGAGATAAAACTACAGCCTGCGAACAATAGAAATCTCCTCTCCCATCTGCTTAACAGGGGAGCGCTTCATTTGAATTACAGATCCATCCTCAGGGGCATGGAGGGGAGGGGAGGTGGGGGGAGAGGGAGGGAGGGGAAGTTTCATTTTCAGCGTGATTCGGGGGGATTATGAATTAACGTGCCTTGTCTGAAAGACTTCATTTAGAGCTCCCGGGTAGGCTCATTTTCCTGATTGGTTTATTGAAAACTCTGTCGTATCTACCTAGCCTTATAGGTGTGTTAGCCAGCAAACACAGGTAAATGAATCTGTCATATTAACCAATCTCTGTCTGGGTTTATTAACAGGACTATTACACACAGGGACCTCTCTCACACCGTGCAGCTCCACTCACAAAGGTTTCATGATGATAATGTTTCTGACAGACCTCTCTCTCTCCCTGTCTCTTTGTCTCTCTCTTGCTCTCTCTCTCTCTAGGTGAGAAGCCCTACAAGTGTTCCTGGGAGGGTTGTGAGTGGCGTTTCGCCCGGAGTGACGAACTGACAAGGCACTACCGCAAACACACCGGGGCAAAGCCCTTCAAGTGTAACCATTGCGACAGGTAAGACGCATGCTGACATACAACAACACATTGACGCAAACACACACAGAAACATACACAGTAAGAACACACACACAAACACACATTCCTTATCATTACACACTTAGCAGATGAGGTTTGGATGAGGTTATATTTATTAATATGAACCAAGCTTCCATCATCATGTGTTTCTCCCTCCTTCGTCCCTGTCATTCTTTCCTACCTCCTCCATCCTTGTCATCCCTCTCTCCCTTCTCCCTCCTCCCTCCTTTTCGTTCATCCATACCTCCTCCCTCCTCCTCGATCTCTTCGCTACACGGCTGGTCCCGTGATTGCCATCACCCAGACTCCGTGAATAGACCAACCTCACACTCACTGCTTGTCCTGCCCAACCTGGGTGCTGACACACACTGAAAATATCAAATAGAGAGTAGAACATGGTGTGTGTGCTTAAAATGATCAAGTTACGTAACAAAAGCATTGGGAGCTTTGGAGAGAGAGAGAGAGAGAGAGAGAGAGAGAGAGAGAGAGAGAGAGAGAGAGAGAGAGAGAGAGAGAGAGAGAGAGAGAGAGAGAGAGAGAGAGAAAGGCTACCACACACACACACACACACCCGCACACACACACACACACTCTCATCCATTATGGAGCAAAGTGTGACACTCATCAGACCTCTCTGTCCCCTGGAGACTCAAAGATTCAAAGAGCAGCCCTTTGTCTGAATCTAATAGCAGTGTGGGTGAGTGTGTGTGGGTGTGTGTTTGTGTCTGTGTGTGTGTCTGTGCGTACGGTGGACTTAAATTTGCATTAGAGAGAGGAATTGACTGATAGGCTGTCATGTGACAATAGCAGGAAGCTGTCATCAACCTCACACACATGGCGCCGCACTCAATTACACGCCGGCATCAAGACACACACACTGAGCACACTCTGGGTGGAACCCTAATTACCAAGCGCTTGTTTCTCTCTCCAGAAGGGGACAGCTTTGAAACACCCTCCTTTATCCACTCGAATGACACGGACCCTGCATGTCCACAGCTTGACCAGGTCCAGCCTTAGCTACTGTATCAGTGGAGCGGAGAGCCAGGCTGGCCCTCTCACCCAGACAAAGACCAGGGGGAGTGCATAATCTAATCCTTGTTCCAGCACTCATTACCAAATGTATTCTGGCTATTGGCGAACAAAGGGTCCGTTAGGAGCTGGCATACTGTTTTGGTTAATTGACTAAGCCCAGATGCCAGGTCCACTTTACCAGAGCCTGGAGTCTTGGATGTGTACGTGTGTGTGTGTGTGTGTGTGTTTGAAAGTGTCTCCTTCGTCCCGCCCCTGAGGGAACCTTAATTGGACCCTTTCGGTTCCTTCTAGTTTGGATTTAAACCTAAACCCCTCCAGAACACTGCTGGAGTCTTCTAATCCCACCAGAGCACTGGGTGTCGTAGTGTTCTGGCACAGGCACACACGCACAGAGCAACACTGCCACAATTAAAGACATACACATAAATAGACACAAGAAAACACATTCCTTCCCGTAGATATACATCAGGAACATGACCAATCACAGATACAGTATCAAACACACAGCTACCAACACTCACACACACACACACACACACATTCTGGCAGGGGGTAGAAAAGCTGTAAATAAAAGGATGGGAAAAAGACAGCGCTGCAGTAGGAGGAGATGATAAAGAACACCCAGAGTGGAGCCCAATCAATACCATAACTCCTCTGCTGATTATGTGTTTGGACAATTACGGCACACACACACACACACACTGTGAATTTGTGTGATTGCAAGCCAAAATGTGAATGGGATGGGAGGCGTTTGAAATCAAAGCCACTGTCTCAATAGAGCCCCAGTGTTTGAACGGGGGAAGGCAAATTAGCTGTCCTGCTACAAGGTGGGTGGGTGAACAATATAAAGCCTCATCCAAAATGGCTACCTTGTTTACGTTCTCCAGAGAAACAGATTGCGGCCACTCCTGGATGGATGCTAATGATACAGTTAAGAGATAAATATGGATCACAGTGCATTAGGCATCTGTCCCCACTCAGTCAGATGTCTGCAGCTCGTATAAACAAGAGGCTGGCACAGAGGTTAACTCAGCTCCTTTTTTTAACCCACCCACCCACCCACACACACACACACACGTCTGCAAACTCTCACACACCCTTTGAAGGCTCAAGTGAGGGACGCGCCACTCAGCAGACAGACTGATTTTCCCTCTGTGTGCAGCCTGTTCAGTCACCTTAGGGAACAACTCGCCGTGTTGACCAGGAGGTGCACGCATACTGCATACACACACACCCACGTGTACACACATACACACATACATTACCATCAGAATGGCAGGCAAAATGGTGTGACAGCCGTGGAAAGTTGAACAGTAAATACAGTGTGTTGCCACTTTCTCTCTTTAGGGACACGCACACACACACACGCAAACATACACACAAGTCCATCATTAATCCTGCCTAATCAAGCTGGGACCCCCTGCTGGGCAAGGCACGGGGCAGGAGGGAGATGGAGGGAAGGAGGGATGGATGGAGGGGTGTAGGAGTGGAAGGGGGCAGGGGCATGCCAGCTGGTGTGGCGGCCCCCTCGCAGGGCCATCTGTCCAGTGACCCCCCCAGCCCCCTCAGCCCCCACCAGCTCCTCTCTCTCTCCTCTCTCTCTCCCTAACCCCCACCCTCACTTACACCCCATACTACACCATACAAGACAGACAGGTACAGCACAAGCTCCTTAGGGACAAGGGGATAGCAGCGGGGCAGCGGCAAAACTGAATAAAACAATAAAAGACACAGAGGAGAAAGGGAAAGATAGAAAAAGAGACATGGAAAAAAGTCATTTATCAGATACCCGAAATAGCAACCTGCATGCGGCATGCTGCCATTTCGAGCTGGTCAGTTCCCACGCTTGAAAGAAGAAATAAGGGAGGAGAGGGTGGGAGGGACAGGGAGAGGCTAGCTATTTATCTCTGTAACTGACTCCCATAGTTCCTGACTCCTAGTACCTGTTCAAATCTCTGCTTCTAATTGGCTGAGAGCCCATCCTTTCAAAGGGGCTCACCAGGGTTTGTGCTTTGTTTCTGGACTAATTAATAATGCATACAGCCTTTGGCAAAGTTAAATTTTAATTGTTTTTTTTTTACTCTCCCACATTTTGCTTTCCACTCCTTTATTCATATCATTGTGATACTTTGTTATGGTATGGCTGAAGGTAATACAATAATCCTTACAAAGCCACAATAAAAGTAAAGTACAAGTGGCTTTTCTGTCGCATACATTCTCACCCACTTTTATTTATCGTTCTTACCAGCGGTGGTAACCAGTGTGTGAGCTAAATCGATTTGAGCGCCCAGAAGGCCCTACGGCCACTACCAACGCAAAGTCATCACTCAAATGTTGCATTACTAATGACGACTTGCGTTTCCGCGATAGCGTTCGACCTCCAGCGGCGTATGAATCCTAAACTCCGGTATTCAGACGCTGATTTGTGGCGGCGTTCGGAAGAATTACGGCCACTTCTCTTAATAAAGGAGGAAGCAGAACGGTTCCTGCTGAACTGACGTCCTCATTCTGGAACGTTAGGGCATTAACGTGAGAAAAATAAGTGAGATCTTATTATTCATTTCTTTAAAGGAGCAAATGCTGTCGAGTTGTTTTTTTGTTATGCCACAGCTCATGTGTGTACCTCTCCATCTGTAAACTCACGCTGCCAGAAACTGGTAATCTGCTGTCTCTTATCGCTGGTTATTTAATGAATATCACTCCGTTTCGTTTGCATTTGTAGTGTTAAGTTATTTAGTATTCATCAGCTCTCTAAAGTATCAAATATCATGCCTCCAAACTACTCCACAGAGATTATTTTATATTATGCAGTGTAACCCTAACCCTTTATTTAGTCAAAAAAGCCTGGCCAAGAAGGCAGAAAACGTCCCATGGCATCCCAAGTTAAAGCAGTTGCAGAAATATTACAAATTAGGGCACGAACCAAAAACATTTGTGTAGGGATATAATCTATTCTAATAAACACATTTACTATCCACATTAAAATCATTTATCGCCAGGGACTCATAAGTGGCACCAGCATCTCCAGACAGATGCGACAGTGAGACATTCCAAGGTGTTGGAATGAGGCAAAAGAGCAATTTGCCCAAGCTTGCCATGTAAATAACTCTCTTTTTTTCCTCCCATTTTCTCTCTCTCTCTCTCTCTCTCTCTCTCTCTCTCTCTCTCTCTCTTCTCTCTCTCTCTCTCTCTCTCTCTCTCTCTCTCTCTCTCTCTCTGTCTCTCTCTCTCTTTCTATCCAGGTGTTTCTCCAGGTCAGACCACTTGGCCCTGCACATGAAGAGGCACATCTAAGGGGAGTCAGGAGAGAGAGAGGGAGAGAAGAAGAAGAGAAGGAGAGATAGGAGAGAAGTGAGGCAGGACATGTCGAACCACACACCAGCTCCGCCTCAGCCCGTCCAGAGACCACCCTTGCCGAGACCTGACACCAGGGGAGCAAAGCATTGTGGGGGATCAAACCCTGGAACAACTGGCAACACCAGATGGTCGGCGAGGAGATGGAGTAGAAGAGGGGAGGGGCTAGTTGTTGTTTTCTTTCGATTCACACTTCCATATTCCACAACTTTCTACAGTCTACACAACACTCTTTGATTGCATCGCTTGGTAAGCCCTACTTTGGGCTATGGACTCAGACACTGCCAAACCGAAACTCTGGTCCGACAGGACCCATTTTCACCTGTTTCTTTACTGTACATTCAATTGGAGTGGAGAGAAGATCATAAGGCCCTATAATGACTGTGCTCAACTCTCACATAACAATCATGAGTGACTAGCAGAAACAGCGAGTGGGTTTTAAAACAACTTTTATCTTTTCTCTCCATTCAACCGTTTTCTTCTCAATTTTACTGTTTGTTTTTTGCAACATGTAAAAAAAAAAAAAAAACATAATACTGCAGCTATACAGGAATCTCAGCAAACTACTCTGTGTGAAGTCAACAACCAAGCCAAAACCGCACGAGAGGACGATGATGGCGAGGTTGGTGGTGGTGATGATTATGTTAAGGATGAAGATGGAACTATCGAGACCCACAGCAGAGCCTCCACCTGGAGTGAGCCTGGGGTCATGTGACTTGGGGGAGCTCTGCTGTGACCCCTGTCTTTCCAGGGCTCTCCTCTGGGGGGCGCTCTTCTGTCTCACCTTCACGCCTGCCACCTCACAGGCAAACTAACAAATGCGCAGCGACACTTTCTTGCCTTTGTGTTTTTTTTAAAGACATTTATTGTTATAATTATCAAGAATGATGGTTTTTTTTTTTTCTCTTTGGCTGAAATGTCTTAAAATTCACTGAATGATGAAAAAAAAACAAAAAAAAAAACATTTGAACTACTTCATGAGGCAGAATGTGTTGATCTGGAAACGGGGGACCACAGAACAGACTTTCTCTCCTGTAGAGCAGCACAGACTGGACTTATTAGCAGCTATCTCACACTGACAGCAAAGGAGACAGAGGAACAAGGAGAAGTCACACAAACTCTGAAAAGTGCAGGATTTATATTGTTGGACTGAATTGAAAGAGGAGGCCGTCTGGTTTTCATTCTGATTTCCTCCCATGCTCTCAGTCTGAAAAGAAGACCTTGGCTTGACCCCGCTGTGGCATCGCTACTCAGCCAAGGAGGCCAGGAGAGCTGGAACATGTTCTGCAGCTTTGTGCTGGTTCTGGAACTTTCCACTATGGAACCTGTGCTGGGGAGGGGCATGCTTATGGCCACACCTCGTGCTAGGGGGACTGGGGAACTGGTTGGCTGGACATGAGTCTGGGACTAAAGACAGCCAACCCCAGTCAGAGACAGAAAGAACATGTCATGTCTGCTACATCAGCCTAGAGGAACCTGCCTGTTTCTTATTCATTGTCTGCACTGACTTTTTCAATGTTATCTCAACTTTTTTTCATACAGTCAAAAAAATCAGAAAAAAAGAATACAAAGGAAAAAAACGTCATAAAAATACAAAAAGAAAATTTACAAAAATAATTCTGTTTCTCTATCACATACATAGAGCCGGTGAACACAAACTAACACACACACACGGACATACACAACAGTTTTTTATTTACTCATTGCTCCTCTTTCAAGATAAGACCTGTAAAACATACGAAAATAATTATATTGTTAATATACATTTGAAAAACAAAACACTGCATGGAAGCCTTTTTGTCACTCACACACACTCAGATAACACACACACGCACACTGCTTCCTGGATTATTTGTTCTGCTCCAAATTCTCTCTCAGTAGGATTTTAGCAACTGTTGTTTTGTACAAAAAGATCTGCTGGAGGGTTGTGGCTTTGAAGTGAGAAACAAGCTCATTCTCATGTTCAAACAATCGCCATAGTTGGGCCTAGGCCTCTGTATGTTAACAATCAGCTTCTAAAAGCTTGGGACCAGATTTTGCTTCTGCCCCAGGTATGTGAATTCCTACATGGCCTTGCAATCAGGGCATTATCCCCTCTATGCCAGACTCCTTTCTCCTACTGCATATACACTCCAAGGGCCCCTTACTAGCATCCTATGCTGGCTGCTGTATAAGAGTGGGGTAGGGTGGTGGTGGGGGGGGGGGTTTATGGAGGTGGGGGTGTAGATTCCATTAATGACTCTGCAGTACCATGCATCAGCCATGCCAGACTCTACTAACGGATCCCAGAGCAGCCCTCGGGGCCACGGTGCAGCTCAGAACAATCGATACCAAAAACCTCCAGCGCAGACCTGCCCTCCAGCCAGGGACAGGTTTTGGCACTCAGACCTATCTGGGGGGATCGCCTCCCTATGAGGTGTACTGGCGGCAGCTCCTTCTCTACACGAACACACACAATCACACACTCACGCACACATCCACACTCCATATCTCTACAAAAAGACAATGTAAAACAACAAGAGATTAAGATGACTCTGATGTTCTGCTTTCCCGATTCCGTTGGACTTCTCTGTTTCTTGTTTTTCAAAGCTACCACAATGTTTATTTTTCTCCAAGTTGGTTGATGCGAGGTCATGCCAAATTAACAGAGAAATGCAGGGGATTTTTGAATGGCCCCGCTCTTATATAAGTACGTACAATCATGTGTGGATTGTGGCACTTTTCGGAGAGCTTTGTGATGGTATGTCTGTGAGCGTGCCCATGTGAGAGCACAGCACAGCTCAGCTAGATGCTGGCTGGAGGATCGACATACAGTAATGATGATGATGACCACTGCTAGACTGCAGGTTGTGTGTGTGTACAGAGAGTGGGGAACAGGGATTGTACTGTATGTGGGTTGATGAGGTGAAAGCTTTCAATCTAGCAATGGCTGACGATGCTTTTGTTTGGTTACATTCTGGCCTTGTTTCTTTGACCCTTAAAACCACCCAGATCATGTTCATTTAAATAAGGATCTTACATACCTTAGAAACACACTCTGCTGCATAGGTGTGAGTTAGCCGGTGAGTAAAAAAAATGTCACTCAGTGTCGGCTCGGTAAGCTCTCTTAGAGCCCCTCACTCTACAAAGCTAACACACATATTTAGTCACTTTCAGTCCCCTCATTCAGTCCCATTAGCCATGGACCGATCTCAGCCTCACATCAAAAACAAACGTATTCCACAGTTAAATGTATTCCATTTTCATGGCATTCCCAGCCTAGTGTTTAAGCCTCCTGTCAGAACAGAACAGAACAGTGCTGCCATGGAGATGCTCTTGGTTCTCTGTGGTGTTCTCAGTGCTAGTGGGCTAGCTTCCCACGGCTCTGATTAGCATTAGTGCTCCAGGCCCCAACATGGAGCTCTCTGGTCTCTCAAGTCGCAGCCCCACTAATGAGATAGCTGTTGGTCACTGAGAAACCAAGAGGATTGGGGATATGACAGCATGAGGGACTGTTAGTGAAATGGTTTCAATAGTCAACAGCACTGGGGAATATGCCATCTAACCAACATGAGCCCAATAGCTGTAGTTATAAACCAAGAGATATATAATATATTTATTAGAAGACATGATTGAAATTGAAGAGATATTTTTTTGAAGAACAAACAAATGTTGTTTACCCTAGGGATTAACCAAATGACAAAATTAGCCCGGCATTTATATCTCATGGATTAGAGATGGGATTAGCGTTAATCTGAAAAACCCTTTTAACTATTTAAAACACAGTCTATGTCACCCCCCTCTATCTCTCCCCCCAACCCTTCCCCACCTTCCCTTACTCTACAAGTGCCGTTCAGACAGCCCTTCCATCCCTCCCTCTCTTTCTCTCGCTCTTACTCCATCTTGCAGCAGTGGTCCATGCACAATCAACTGCAGGAACTCTGTATGCACACTTACACTTTGCCCAAAGATTAGCAGATTTGCAAGTAAACTGCTGTGAATGACAGGAGAGAATCTGAAGAAGAGAATCCGTAACACTCAATTTCAGTTTAGCCCTACCTTTTCCAACTTTACTTTCAACCCCACATGACATTTCAATCTCTGATGTTTGATAAAGTTACATTCATGGTTGTTCACGGTTGTAAAATAATGGTCAGAGATCTTTAGGGTGGCAGTGCAGGTCGACTAGCAGCCTAACCACTCTAATGTAGTATTAGTTTCCATTAGCTTCTTAGTACAGTGCAGATAGTACAGTGGAGTATCATATTTCAAATGTCAAGTCAGAGTCAGACGGTAGCTAACTGTTGCCTGCAGCCAAGGTGGAGCATAATGCGCTGGGCAACAGTAATGCATTCGGTGGCTCATCCAGAATCTCACTCATTTTTAATGTTTCTGCTCGTCTTCGCAAACATGCCGTGTCACTACATGGAAATTTACCGCACACACTACATGTGCACTGCTAGCATAGTCTGTTGGAGCACTTTGTCAAATATCCACTTAACATTTTGTGACACCTTATGATGCACTTGTAACAAGAACCAACTAGATCAACTAAGGACCAGCCAATATGATTAGATTTTTTGGACCAGTCCACCATCTTGAAATAACAGAAATAGCCATGTTGGTTAACATCCGGACTCCTTACTTGTGGACTTGTTTGGTCCTGTTTTGGCAATTGTTGTCATGGTGGTTCTGTTGAAGTGCATCCTGATGTGACTTTGTCTGTATCTGCTGTGTTTGTCCATGCTTGATGTGTCAGTATAAGGGATTCACAAATATGATCCCTTTTCTCCTCCCCTGCGTCCGTGTCCCTCCGCCTCCCTCCTCTCACTCCCCTTCTCACACTCCTCTCCCCCACACATTACCCACCCACCTTCTGAGCACACTCTGAGCAGGAAATGGTATCAGATCTAACCTAAGGAAACGACTGTACTGTAGCACACGTAGCTTTCTCTGCGTCAGCTACCAGACTCGAGAATAGAGGAGTGCTGCTGTGGGTTGGGGTGGTCAGGTAGTGCCTGGAGTGTGTAACAAACAATCCTCCGAGACAGCAGCCATGGGTCTAAGTGTCAGCCAGGCCGGCCAACTACATACCTCAGTGAGCTGTAGATGAATGCTGAGCAGACAACCTTCCCTGTAGTTAGGCTTCTATTACTCCTGCCGCGGAGGCTCGTTAATGCGGGCTACACCTACACGTACATCTCCTTCCTCCCACCTCTCCACACCCCCACACAACCCTCTCCACACTCCCTCTGTCCTCACCCTCCCACCTCTACCCCCCCCTCCCCCTCACTCATTGCCATGATCACTTCCTTATACTTTCTCTTTTTAAGTTCCTTCTTTTTTTCCTATTTTGCTGTACAAAGTGTTTAAAATATTATTATTTGTATTATATGATGTTAGTATGGTAATGTTCTTTATTAAGGAAGAAGAAAAAATTTATTTTTGTTACTGGTCTGTTTCATAATTCTTTTTTAAATTGGTATTGTAAGATATCTATGCAAGAACTGTTCAGTGGAGCGTTTTTATTTAAGAATGTAATATGTGTAATAAATGGTAGAACCTGCCCTGGTCTGGCGTTTGTACTCTCTCTGCAGCCTTTTATGGCCAACAGCAAAGTGTCCCATGGACAATACCCAGAGAAACACCTCGTTGCACCTTTTCACAACACCACACACACTTCCGGCCAGGCTTTCTGTAAAAAGCGCAGCCTCATTATAAACTCTGGCTCTATATAGAAATGACTAATACAGCTCAACAATGGCTCCCTGCACTGGCGCCAAAATGACTTCCATTGTTGCACGCGGGACATTATTCTGGATAATGGTTGAGCCGCACTGAGAGAGCGTAGGCGCACGGTGAACACCACATAACCATCGCTCGCTTGTCCTTTCTGCCTACATCGGTGGCAATTCAGGGGTTTTATTACAAATGAGGGATTCTCATGAATATCCATGGCCCCTACCAAACAGTCTCTCCAGGGCTCGGAGACTAGCATATTCCTTAATTAGAGCATTTACTAACTCGTCAATGACCCTGCCGCCATTTACAAAGCCAATGCCCATGACTTCCAGATTAAAAGGGGTAATCGAATAACTAATGGCTAATTAGGGTGCAATTACGTAGAATAAAAGGGGTTCTTCTATGCCATATCCATTCCGTAAACGTCCCAGGGTGACTGAGAGATTTCCTTGTCAGGTTCCTCAGTCATGGCTAATGTCGCTAATTTAAATTATCACCGTCTTCAGTCGAGACTTCAGCGACATGCCTCCAGACCACAGGCGTCTGTCTTTCGGAGTGCTGAGGTCACCTGTTTTGATGGATGGAGCTGTGTATGCATCATCCGCCCAACCACTCCACATTCTCATAGAGCAAAGCCATTATATTCACATTTATTTCAATAGCCCTGTATTTGCTTTGCCCATGGAGTGCATATGTGCATATGGAGACATTTCACAGGTAGTTTGCGTTGACTTGAGATGATGCTTATTTCCTAGGCAATAGAGATACTCTGCATTGTGCTAGCTAACCAAACACTGTGTATCGTTAAGTCTGATTGGGTCAGACATTTCAGCATATTACAAGCTTGTTCATCTCTTGTTAGAGGAAAAGGAGGAGAGTTAGCGGTTTCTAATCTTATTTAGCACAGTGTTGTGTCAGTGAGTGTGTAATACAGCAACCATCAGCTCTCCTATAAACAGAAATCAACAGAAATTTGATGAATTTGCCTTCTGCTTATTCCCCACTATCTCTCTGGAGGGCCATGTCAGCTGCTTCCTGTGACCCACAAACCCCACAGTCCACCAGTAGCACAGCCTCAGCCCTACACCCAGCCTCAGCACCAACCCCAGCCCCAGAGCTCCCAAGCCCTGCCTTGCTGTGTCCCACAGTAAGCCCTACTCCTGGCCCCAGTCAGCCCAAACCCCCTAGCCCACAGTCCCCCAGACCCTGCCTGGCTATTTCCTTTAGCTTATCAGCAGCAGGTCCTTTGGACAATACCCAGCCTCAGCTCCCCAGTCCCAGGCTGACTGTGTAGAGGAACACTAGAGTGGGTGGCACAGAGATGATGACCACAGCTAAATCAGTTACCTCAATATGCTTCCCTCTGCCCTTTGAGTCTGGTGATAATGGTGCTAAAATTAGCCTGTTGATTGAAGGGAAATTACGGCACAGATGCGATTCTTGTTTTAATTTAGCTGAGCCCTGTAGCGGTAGATGATTAAAAAAAGGTCATTTAATTAAGCAGATGACGGTAGCAGATAATCCATAATTTTCAATATTAAGGCCTTGAAGGCCCTGTAAGACTAACTAGCGCTACTGCTGCTGTTGCTGTTGTTGTTGTTGTGTACAAGTCCCCTAGCCGTACGCGCTCTCCTGCTGGAGGTGATGTAAACATTTTCGGTCTCTCCCACCGGATCTCAACCACAGAATTGAAGAAACAGCAGCCCGAGCGAAGCCGAGGGAATTTCTTGTCTGAAAAACTGAAAAAAATTAGATGAGGCTGGCTTGACTTCCACATCTCATTAGGGAAGGATAGAATAAGGAGAAACATGACTACTATGAGAGATGTTCTTGTAGATTTAAGGACTTCTTTATTAATCTATCTTCCATAGTAGCGGATATTTGCTTGGCTCTCAATCACCCCCCAGACACAACACACACCCACGATAAGCTTGCAGATACAGCTCACCCTTTACAGAAAGTAGATTTATAGACACTCAGCAATCTTGTCTTTATGGTTTAGTTATTGTCAAGTGCCTTCCAGTATCACCTCAAGGCTATTTTGACAACGTTGTACATTTAGTGTGCAGAGAGCTACAGTTCTGAATGTGTGCTGTCTGTCCAATATACTCTACACTGCAGACATTTTCTACAAGATAGGCTAAGATAAGCTCTAACACAAGCACACCATAGGCAGAGTCTTCCTGTTACTATGAGCAATGCCTCTAAGATAGATAGTAATGTTTGGCTGACCCCTCTGATCCGTGTTTCTCTAAACATTATCTGGCAGTAAAGTTACACTGCAAACAGGGTAAAAATAGACTGACGGTAAGCATGCAACTTGACTGAAACACAGGAAGATCTACCAAGAATAATATTTACTATAGTGGGGAGGGGCAGTCAGGGTGGTAAGATAGCTTAGGGGGCATGTTTTCATTTTGTGACTTGACACAGGAAGTGGCCCCTGTGGAAACAAGAAGTAAGAGGAAATGTGTTCATTTAATTAGTGTTTGCTCCAACAATACTCTACATCCCATAACCCTTTTCCGCTGAGGTTATGTTGTTTAGTAGGATTGCCAGTCCTCAACCTGAATGAAAACCTGAATGAATGAATGAATGAATGAATGAACAGACAATAAATTGATATTAATAAACACAATCATTTGTGTTCACTGGGCTTGCTCTAATGAAAGCAAACAGTGGAGAGAGGCAGCAGGTGGTAGGAGCACACAAACACACACACACACACACACACACACACAATTCCTTCCAGTGTGACTTCCCCTCTGTCCTAAGAATGGCAGGATGCAGGGTCTTGATCCTTCTCCAGCCAGGAGAAAGCTGCATCGTAAACAGACAACCATCTGGTCCTCACACATGTTAACATCACATCCACACGCAAACACACTCTTACTCAAACACATAGGCTCACATACAAAATCTCATTCAAACTCTTGCGACAATTTAAAAAAACATTTTATTCATTCATCCGATGCTTTTATCCAAAGTGACGTATAAATAGCGTGTATAAAATGTGCAGCAGAAGATCAAGGATCAGAGGTGCTTTGTTCTAACAGTATTTCAGTAGTCAGAATCAAGGAACAGTTTATATTTTTCCAGGCACAGTGCAGAATAACCACGTCCCAGCTACCAGGCATATTGCAACAATGATACAATCTCAACTGCAGTGCCACAATAATATCTCAACTGCAACATTACATAGTACAGAGCAGCAAATAACATTCTGTTCAAAAGGAGGTATTACATCAGATTTGTAACATGGCTCTAAGAATATCAACTCAAGCACATCTATTGGAGCATTTCCCATCTATCTCTCCTCCCAGACCTGCTGTGGCAAATAGAGAGGTATGTACGTATGCTCTGAGCTGTTTATCTAGAGGTCAGGGGCCATGACCCCTAATGGCCAGAGGTCAGGGATGGGTCATCTCAGCTGGAAGACCTTAGTGGAAACTTCACAGTTTAAATCCTGTTCAACATATCCAGATGAATGAAGCAATTACACTGTAGGTATCCAAGCACTCAGAGACAATAGCCTATTTACCTTATCTCCCTGAAACAGCTACTCAGGGGGTCAAATAGACACAACATGGTGGGAGTCTGGTACTATCTCCACTCATCACAATTTCTCTCACTCACTCTCTCTCTCCCTCCCTCTCTCTCTCTCTCTCTCTCCCTCTCTCTCTCTCTCTCTCCCTCTCTCTCTCTCTCTCTCTCTCTCCCTCTCACACACACACTCTCTCTCTTTTAACCCCTCTATCTACCACTGGCTTAATACCATTCCCAGTATCTTTTTATTACTGTAATACACGTGCACATGCACTGACCACAGCCACTAACTCATGCTCACACACACACACACACACAAACACACGAATACCCACACACTCATTATGCTTCCAGTCATCTCAGTCCTGTGTCTAGCCCAGAGACCGGACCCAGCAGACTGGTTGAGGAGAGCATCTGCTTTGCCAAACACAGGCTACAGGAGACAGAGCTAGTGAAGAGCCAGTAGTGTTTCCAGATTATGTATGCTTTCTGCTATATGCTAAATATTTCCCCCAGCATTTCCTATATGTCTGGTGGTTTGATAACACCTCAGAAGCAAAGCTGTTTGTTTTATGGAAATTGATAAGAGAAAATGACCACAGGCTCCCTCTTAGAAATACCACTACTGCGTATACTCTACATGGAGGGTGAAAGGCAGTTCAACCATTTGTTTCACATCTCTTCTCATTCTGTCGGCTGTGCAGGGCTCGCAGCCCACACATGCTGTTATCACAATCCTCTTAGGAGATGGCCCGTGCCTGCAGCAACGTGCTGCAGCATCTCCTTTTAAACAACAGCTTTTGGATTGAGATCGAATCGAGTAACATTGAACATAATCAGCAGCAATCTACAAAATAGCCTCTTTGTGATATTGCTGACGAGCACTATAGAGCTTATCAATGAGATCCAAATAGCCAATAGTGGTGCTTCTGTGGCTATCTCTCGGTCGCTGGTGCACATTGATGTCATTTGGCTGCCTTTATCAGACACTGGCTCTACTGTAGGCCTTCAATTATTCAGTGCAAACATACAGAGATCTGAGGAGCTAGGGAGCGGGAGTGGAGGGAGGGAGAGAGAGATCTGAGGAGGAGGGAGAGAGGGGCTTATCTCAGATGGCAGCCTCTTGTTTCTCTACTCTTCCATCTCGCTGCACATCAATTCAGGATGTGTTTACCGGAATCATCCTCCCTCCCTCCCTCCACCCCCCCCCCCTCTCTCTCTCTCTCTCTCTCTCTCTCTCTCTCACTTTCTCTCTATCTATCTATCTCTCTCACTCTCTCTCTTCCTGTCTTCCATTCTTTCTCATTTTCTCCCTCACCTGTTTGAAATGACATACAGGATCAAAAGCTTTTGCATAATTGTAATTGGTCTGCTTTTGAACATGGTATTTTCTCTCAGGTAAAATGTGGTGTGGCTTATTTCTCAGGTTTGTCCCGATTCTGGACCACAGAGCAAGCCTGTCAACCCCCACTGTGAGACACATCCAAAAATTACATTTCCCTTTGATGAACAACATAAAAGAGACTCTCCTGTGCCCTTGCCCCATGTCGATAATAAGAGGGATGAAAACGCCAACCCTGTCATCATCCAATGATATAATAAAACAAAATCAGTAAAACTAGCAAGTCTTTTTTTATTAGTATTTTTTTTTTTTTTCTTTCTGAGGAACAACGTTTCTTTTGTTTTCCACCCACTCTTCTGCCTGGACCATGTGGCTGCAGAATGGAGAGCAGGGAACTTGGCAATCTCACTGGCCGCCTGTCGTGTCTGTCATTCTGTGTTTCTGCTCCCTCATATCTGGCCCTGAACGAAGAGGAAGCCCAGGAGAGAGAGCGTGTACGTGCGTCTACATGGCCCGTGTGTGTGGGTGTGTGGCCGTGTCTGCGTCTGGGTCTCGATATCTGCGGTCTCCTTCGCCTGTTGAGGAAGAGGAAAAGGAAACCGAGGCCAGCGCACGTGGTGATGGCCGCCGCATGTTTCCACTGGCCCAAGGTCCTGGTGCATTGTTCAGGAACCACACGGGGATTCACAGCTGTGAAGGATGAGGACGGACAATTCTCTCTTCACCCTCTTTCCTCCGCTCCCCCTTCGGGTCCTCTTCTTTCTCTCCGCCCACCTCTGCTCACCCCTCATCCCCCTCGCCCGGTGCTCAATATTAGGCTGTCCAATGGTCTGTTAGCCTAGGGGGGTCACAAGGAAGAGACTCATGTTCCATAGTGTACACTTCAGTACAAAAACAATCCTAGAGGTCATGGAATATTGGGATTCTCCAACCCCGTGGTAAAGTGAGGCCCAGCAGAGCCGTTTCCTCAGACCAGGCATGACCCAGTGACAGGCAGTGAGCCCTGAGCTCTGAGATGAGATGCTCTTAGTCTGTGTATTTAGAGAGTGTCAGTGTTTCTGTTGGGGCAGCGTATACTGGCCTGTCAGTCTGGGCCTCTGAGGACACGCTAGGGTTCACTTCCCTGTTATGGAGTTGAATAACCGCAGGAGCTGAATTTGAATGTGGACGAGTGACCAGACGAGTGGCTTGTGAGTCGCCTGTGAGGGCGTTTTGTCTGATATCATCCAGAGAGGAGAGGGGAGAGTCTCCCTGACAGGCCATCAAGCCTGACCGCCAGCCCTCTCCTGACAACTGGCCTGGTTTCCTCTGCCTGAATGGCTCTCTGTGACATTCCCTCACCCACACATTCTCTCCCAACGCTCTCGGTCTCTCTATCTCTTTCTCTCTCGTTCTCTCTCTCTCTTTCTCTCTGTCTCTCTCTTTCTCTGTCTCTCTCTCTCTCTCTCTCAATCTCTCTTTCTCTGTCTGTCTCTCTCTCACACACACACACACATACGGATATGTAGCGGTTGACACAGAGACACACACATTACTGTAACTCTCGTATCCTCAGACACACATTTGCACACTTGCATACACCTAAATTCACACACATATGCCCTCACATACACAAACCTGCACACTGTAACACACACAAACCACTGACATGCACACACAGATATCCCCCAGCAAGCATCACTGGAGAGTGCTGTGTTTGTGCATGAGTCATCTCTCCCTTGACTAAGTCTTCCCATTCACAGTAGTGGCAGAGCAGGACAAATTAGGATGCTGGCCTGCCAGCCACAACCAAAATAAATCATGTCACACATTGAGGAAATTTCCCAAGCTAAGGGATGAACAGAGCTTGGGAGGGGCTCTGACAAATGTATTCTTTCCATTCTCTAATTGTTAGCTATTGTTGTTATTGTCAAGAATTTCAATAAGATGAGGCCATAGGGACTATGTATTCTGGGGTTACACCAGAAAACTTCTAGAACTCTGTGATATCACAGGAAAGCTCATTATGTTATTGTTGAGAAGTTCCTTTTGAAGAATACTCCATTGATTGATCAGACCTGGGAACACCACAACAGAAATGGAAGACAGATTAATTATGCTTTTCTTGCTGAATCATACAGGTCCTCCATCCTGTCTGTTTACCGGTGAATTTCACCAAGCCGAAAGGGCCTTCTAAGAAATGTTTTGGCCTAACATTAATCTCACACACTTATCTTCCCTTCCTGACTCTCTCTTTAGAGACAATGAGCCAATTAGGAGGTGGCTTCTGGCTTCTGCTGATCTTCAGTTGCCTGGAGATGGGAGGAGGAGGAGCAGAAGGAGAAGGAGAGGGGGGAGGAGGAGAAGGCCTAATTGCCTTCATAATTGCCAGGCTGATACACCTGGAGCTTGGTGGGCGACCCGAGAGCCTCTCCCCACCCGGCAGCCTGGCTACAGAGGGAGACGCGCGGCTCCGGCAGCCAGCCCAGGCGCTAATGAAGACACTGCACTGATCCACGCCAAGCTAACCCTCCAGCGGTGTGGTGGGGGAGTGGAGGGGAAGGCAGGGGAGGGGTGGGGGTGGGGTTGGGTGTAATCCCGTAATCCTGGTCCAGCAGGAATGAAAACTGGATCTGGGGGGAGTAGGAGCTTGTCCCACCGGTGGTCTGTGGTTCGGTTTCACCGCACTTCTCCTTTGTTCTCTCCATCATTCTCTCCTTTCCATCTCTCTGTTCTCAAGGACGAGGGGTTAAGGCCCCAGGATCAATGCTGCACGGCCCTAAGAATATGTGTGTGTGGGGGGGGGGGGGGGGAGTGAACTTTGACCCTTGTTCTGCCGGTGATTCATGTTCATTTAAAGCGCTAGCAAGTCAATTACAGGACAGAGCGCAGACATCTGTCAGGAGAATCAATGACAAAATGTGCTCTGAATTTATTGGGGCGGTTTTTCTCCACAGACCTAATAACTGTGAGGATGATCATGGATTTTGTGATTTTTTACTGAAGAAAACACAACATCAACACACACTCCTATTTTCTCATCTTAACCAGTGTCAATAATAATCAATGGACAGGATCAATACCACGAGGCAGAGACAGATGTGCCAGTGTTGGTCTGTGACTCTAAGACATGTCGAGGCCTATGAGCCTCAGAGAGAACCAGGTGGTGTGAGACCTGGAGTCTCCAGAGGGATGGAGGGATGCATGACTGTCACACGACTTGTGTTACTTCCATCGAAACAGAACATTTCCCAAAGGGAACCCAAACTGTGACCTTGAGGTCGGGAGAAAATATGACATCCTCCCTCTCTCATATATTTATGATGAGTCGAGCTCAGAGGTGCATGATGGGAATGCTGCGATGGTCTCGGGATGTCCTCATTAGCATGCAGACAGCGTGCTGCCCGCCCCGCCCCCTTGTGTACCCCCACCATCTCCCCGCGTCTGGCATGGTGTCAGGACTCGGACGAAGTAGTATTCAGGCTAGCATCCTGACTGTCCGTACGTCCTCTGTGTTGTCCTTGTGCTGATTGGGTATGCATGGGACATAGTGCATCACTAATACCAGACGATTACTGCCGTGCCCGGCTCCGGGACCCAGACATGCCAGGCGAGGGGAGACACTCCAGTGTGCTCTCAGCCAGAGTGATAGGATTGAGAGGGATCTCTTGGAAGACAGACATCCACTCCAGTGCTCTGGGCCTCGCTCCAAGATGTTGGTGCCTTCAAAGGTGGCTCTCCGCCCAGCGTGCATCTGGTGGAGAGGTGCCCCAGGTGTGGATCACAGGAGGGGAGCAGACAGACAGTCGTCATGTGCACAAGTACGCACAAAAGCTCACACGCACACACACACACACACACGCACATACAGGCATAGACCCTGAAGTCATAAGACCCTTTCATCAGAGCAGGGCTGGGCATAATCACCCGCAGGTGAGCCGTGACCTCGCACCCTCCCCGCAAGGCAGGAGGCGGAGCCACCGTCACCCTTGACACGCCTACTGGACAGCCCCGGCATGACCCTCAGCTGTGACCCCAAGCCCGACTCTCTCATTGGCTGTTCCTGTGCGCAGAAAGAGACTGATTAACATGTCTAATGCCTGTGTGACAGTGTGTGTCTCAGTCGAGGAGAGGAGACGGTGGTGTTTGCTGGCAGAGGAGTGTGAAATCTGCTAATTAACGTGACCTCGCTTTGATCCAGAGAGAATACACACATGACATCTGAATTGGGCTGAGCAGAAGCGCAGGGGGTGAGGTGGGGGTAGGGGTGGTTGGGGGATAGGGAGGAGTGTTACTGGGAATGAAATGAGGGGGGTGGTAGGGGGTTCTATTCCTGCCCATCCATGCCTGGGCTTGCCGGGGCTTGGTGTGTGGGTTTAACCCTGCATGACTCCTGCCCAGAGTGAGGCTCAGGCTGCATGGCTACGCAGGGCTGAACACAAACAAACACCCTCTCCATCACTCCCACTACCTCCCCCCGCCTCCACACAACGTACAACACAGCCGTGCTCGCTTTGCATCATGGGGTATTTCTGGTCTAGCTCCTCCATGTCAAGCGCTGTGTGTTACTAGCCTTGGTGTATTTTCAAGACTTCAAATGTGTCCTCTTTGTGCAGTTTCGAATTGAAACCAACTGCTTTGACAAGCTTTGCTTTCTCTTTTTTTACCGACCACTTTTCATCTCGACAACTGTTTCATCGCCCCTGTTTTCCGCTCTTATCTTCCCTCAGTCTGTACCACTGCTGTTTCCTCCGAGCCCTACCTCCCTCCCACCCCTTCCTCCCTGTACCTTCATCGTTCAGCCCCACTCATCCTTCATTTTCTCTCGTCCTCTTGTCACCTCCTGGGCTGTCTGACAGGTGGGGACCAGGCCGTTACTGCCACCAGCCTGTGTCACGGCTGTTGACAGGCCACCCCCAGCCCCCACCCCGGCCCCCTCCTCTCCCACTGTCCCCCAGATGGTAGACGCGGGCTCCTGCCTGTCTGGGACTGGACTGTTGTTGTGGTGGTGTTCACCCAGGCACATGTGATGAGGTAGGAGACGAGGATCCATCTCTTCCCCTCAGCGTCCTGCATGTGGAGCCCAGCACCAAACAGCCCACCTGCTACTACAGTCACACACCAAGCCAGGGCATGACATGTCTTACCAGCCATGCAACATTTGATGTATTCTGTGTTTGTGTGTGTGTGTGCATGCGCGTGTGTTTGGTGTGTACTTGTGTACGTGTGTGTGTGTGCCAGGAAGACTATTCCCATGACTACTGTGTGTGGAGAAGCACAGGGAGCATCACGTGAACATATAATGTCTGTTTACTTGCAATCCGCTCTGCCCCCTCCCCCCCCACCTTTGTCCCACTCTGCCAGTCGCGTCTGACACCAGACAAAGCGTGATTCACCAACACGCAGGATCCAGAGGATGGGGGGGGGGAGAGAGAAAAACTGAGCATGCACCCTAACATCCTCACCAGACTGCGACATTAGCAGGCATGTTTACAAACACACCAGGTGCCTCGGGTCACGTGACTGCTGGTGAGATCATAACCACCAGAGGGGGCTTCAATGACAGCACTCACAGCACACACAGCGCCACCTAGAGGGACGAAATAAAGTGCTTCTAGCTATTTCTGGGATGGACCCTCAATCATAGGTGTGCACTTTGCAAAAGAGAGTGGGTGTGGGGGGGGGGGGGGGTGAGAGAGGGAGAAAGAGAGAGAATTGTGTGCGGGGGGAAAACACAAAGCTGTAACTCAGAATCTGGCCAGGACAGCCCCTATCCATCGCCTCTTACCCAGAAGAGAGATCAGTGTGTGCTGTCAGATCAGTGGCAGGCTGTCCAGCCAGATTAAGGACATTATCGCTGCATCGCACCATGTCTACGAGCCCAGCTACTGGAAATAGATTAGAGACTTCCCTCCGTTTATCTCTCTCTCTTTCTCACTGTCTGTCTCTCTGGTGTTTCTGGGCTTGGAGTACCGATACTAAGGCTGGATCCAGGTTTAGAAAGGAAGAGGAAACGGTTTCTGTTAAACTGTGGCCACCATTTAGAAAAACAAGTCACTGTTATACTGGTAGACAGTCAGGCTTTAATGTCGACTAGGACTAAACCAAGACAACTCTGTATTGGGCATACATGTTTCCCATTCTGAAGGTACTAGCTCTTTAATCACTCCATTTATTCATATGAGCTTTCTTTACCATGGACTAAATTACGGATTAAAGGGGATTACAAGTGTTCTATGTGTCGTGAGAAGAGGAAGAGATTTACCTCTGATTACTGATCAAGTTAATCTCAGATTAGCAACATCCAGGTGCAGTAATCTGATTGATATGTATACCCCTCCGTGTTTAAACCCAGGTGTCCTGCTCATCAGGTCTACCATCTGACTAAAACAACAGAGAAATGACCCGTGATTTTCATATAACTGCCATCGGTAATATTTCTCAAAAACGCCATGCTACATTCTCAGAGTTAACTTTGGAGAACTATCTGGCTTGCCAAAGGGTTTCTTTTGTAACAGTTTCAAACTATGTAATGATCTTCCAGAGCAGCAGTATTTGACTGTCTCTCTGCCCCCGCAAAGCCCTCCCCCATCTCTTTAGTTGTGAAGGTCACCCTCTCATAAGGCCTGGCGGTATGTCATTGTTGACTCTAATGTATTCCTTTATAGCTGGCTCAGAGCAAGGTGGACTCTGAATATTTCTAATTATTGGGAAAGTGTCAGATAGGCCTGTGTGGTAATTAAGGCTTAGTCATCACGGAGGGGGCTCTTCCATAAGTCACATGTCCACCTGTCTGCCTGCCTGACTGTCTGTATATCTATCTGCCTGTCTGTCTGTCTGACTCGCTGCCTGTCAGACAAACAGCTCCATACATTCCTCAAGATTAGGTTTCAATTTGACAGTTTATCACAGTCGTTGATCTGTCTGAGCTGAGGTTCCTCAGCATCCATTTGGTGGTTAACTCGGAGCTTTAGTGCATTGAGTTCAGTTCCCCATCTCTCATCTCCAGTCCATCTGCTTCTCCAGGATGTCACACACTCCTACTGTCTTTAACTCACGTTGCCATGGTAGCCTTATGTATATTTAATGTCTTTACATAACCTGCAACCTATTTATAACCCAGGTGGAGCCTGTGTTCTGTTGGTCGTACAGGAGAGGTACATGTGTGGCGAACGCTCCGAGGACATCTCTGCGATGTGACGGAGCGATGGCTGCAGGGACAGGAGGCGGAAAGGAGCTGTCACAGGTTAGAAGAGGAGAGAGTCAGGATCAAACCCTCCGGGGGGGGTCGGACGAGCATGACAAGAATGACACATCACTGCCAAGGTCGCGGGAGGCCAAGAGCTGGGTAGGGTAGTAGTGCGCTCTCATCCATAAACATGAGTCCAGATACATAAACATGCTCACATTCAGACAAACACACTCACATACATTTATACAGTACATTCATCCCTACAAACATATGCAGGTGCACCGGAGCATCAAATATGCACATAAATCCATAGGCAGGAATGTATACGACCCGCGGGAGAGACAGTTCATGGTCAAGACCACAAATCCTCTTGCTGGATGTGATGACCCTCCCAACATGGTTTTGATCCCCCTCCAACCTCCTGACTTCGATTCCACCATTTCTTGAATCCACTGTGTACCAACTCCACTGCATATATAAGTCTGGCACGCTTTCCAACAGCCTTTCGCAGCCAGCTGGTATAACAGGCATGATTTGCACAGTTGACCAATCCCCTGTCATGCCTATGGACTACCCAAAGGGCAGCAGTCAGTGGGGTTCTCCACTACCAGTGAATGGAGAAGGGGCTTTCCTTTAGTTCTATTTTGACAGACAGAATGCTGCACACCCACAGCTTGACGTCTCCTTGCACACTTACACACAAATGATCATTTCGAGGTCAATGTTTCCATGGCTGCAGCTATGGAAAGAATCAAATAACTGGTTTGGCCGTGATACAAATGGAGGAGAGATGGACTTGTGTGAGCTAAATAGCATAGACCATTTATAAGGTCACACTAAGCCCACTGAGTATCTATACAGCATGACTGACTACACAACAAGACCATGAATGAGCTCTGTCTCACTTGCTAAGAGGGTAAACTGGCGACTTGTCAGAAAAAAAGGAAATGCCATGTATTCCTTTTACACATGTGCGTGTCTATTGGGTTAGGGGCATTTGTGTTGGTGAATGTTTGCATGTGTGTGTGTAATCGAGTTGAATTGGTTCAACTCACTAAACTCTTTGGTGGTAAAGCTGGCGAAAGCGATTTTTGTGAGAGGTGGTTGCTGTGGCCGTAGGTCAGAGGACCAGAGTTTGAACCCCAGTGTGGGCAAGATCGGGAGGAAGCAATACCGATGGGCGACGCGACTACCCCTGTGACCTGTGTGTGTGTGATGCACCACGGCTGTTCACCTGATGGAGAGCAGTCCCTTTGCTGGCTGCTCCATCACTGGAGCCATTCATTCATTATGCAGCTCCTGCATTACCCTGCCACTTCCTGCTCCTCCTCCTGCCCCATGGTAAAAATAGAACCGCAGACCGCCGAGCCTTTGCTCCGTTGTTTACGGCAGAGCCGTACCCCGTCCCCCCACCTCCATGCTTTCTTCCTTCCCTCCCTCCCTCGCTCCCTGTCTTCAGAGGAGAGAGTGTGGTTACAGCTCTTGTTATATTCTGTTAGTCTCTTCTCTGAGACAGGGGGAGCAGAGGCAGAGGTGGCAGCGGAGGAGGAGGGAGAGGTGACGGGGGGAGGAGGAGGGAGAGGTGACGGGGGGAGGAGGAGGGAGAGGTGACGGGGGGAGGAGGAGGGGGAGGAAGAGGGTACGCGTCTCCAGAGACAAGGGTCCCGAGGTGTCAGACACACATCATCTCCATGTTTTTATTGCCTGTTCTGAATGCCCACGGTGACACTCAGCCTCCCTCCATGCCGAGTCACACACAAATACACTTGCAAACGCCCACCCACCCCCACACACACACACCTAACTTGCCCGAGCTGTCTTGTACCTGTGTGTTGCTGTGAGGGCAATGTGGGGTTCCCAACACACCTTTTAAGGAGTGAGTTATTTTGCCAAAACGGAAGCTAGCTAGTTTTAGTTAGCTTCCGTTACCTAGCAACCTAGCATAATACTCGTAGCAATGCTACTACCTGCTAGTGTTACTTGTTAGCCTCCTAATTGTAAAATTTGAAGCCGTACTATAGCGTTTGTCATATAGTTTTTGTCTATCGGAAATTAGTCGGTTGGAATGTTCAGAATCACATATGTGTGACGCTACTCCTTAACGGGTTAAAAGAGAAATGTTGGTTTGAGGTAGCCTCTTAGCTCCCTCTCCAGGGGTAGTCATGTATGATGTAGAGGCAAGGACAACCTCGCTGGAGACCACGCCAGAACACTTCCCAGCATGCACTGGGGCCTGAGACTGTTTATGTAACAGAATCCAGAGGCAGGCGGGGACAGTGAACGGGTGCAAGAGTATAAGAAACAATTTAAATCAACAAACATAAGAATGAAAACAAGGCTAGGATTTGAATGGATCCTGTGCTGGCTCAAAACTACTTTTGCTCTGAGCTTATTTTTGACAACAAAGTCTCCACAGCAGGGCTTGATGTCTGTTTGTTTTTTTGCAAGGGAACAATGCTCTGCAATCTGCATTCTATAGAAGGGACGCGTTGCATTGCATGCTCACACAGAACACAGCCCAGGAGAAGAGTTGCAGTGGAACAGAAGCCTGTACTGGATAACGAGGCCTCTGGTTGTGTGTGTTTCTACAACTCAGTACACAGCACCTATTGAGGGCAGAGAGAAAACAGAGCTGGAGAGGAGTGAAGAAGAGTGTCTCTGACTGCCAGGCAGCCTTTGAGCCCACGCATCAATAAAGCAGCCGCTGTTCACAAGACTACAGCTAGCACTGTTGGAACACAGAAAGGGGGAGGGAGAGAGGAGAGGGGGCAGGGAGGGGGGACGACGAAAGGAATGGAAACTAGACTACATTTAGGAAAATGAGAAACCATCCCACTGGCCAAATTACTTGTCTGTGTAGACTGTTTATTTGTTTAATTATTGAGGGGAAAACATGAGAGAACATTTTGTACAACGATAGTTTGATCAAATCTTCCTCGGACAGTATTTTGAGGATTTTTAAGGAAGTGTTGGCATGGAAGAACAAGAAGTCATGAATATTTGGGGGGTTTTGGAACAAGTACTACTTCCATCTGGATAACACGTACATACATTGACTCACGCACGCACACCATGTAATATCAAGGGCAAAACTCAAAGCATATCCTGGTCTACGGGGACATATTCTGATAGGCACCCAGAATGTTATCACAGACCTCTGCACCTGGCTGTTTCCAGAGCACATTCAAAATTACCATTTGGATATTATGTATTTCCTAGCTGCCGGCGTGGTTAAAGCTTTGATGCATTTTCTCCCTCTCTGTAGGGTGCACCTAGCAGTTTGAAAGGCCTGCTACACAGTAATTCAGTGCGTCAGGCTGCCTCCATTCTGGTGGAGGGATACGACAGTAGGAGAGAGCTGAGGGGAGCCCGAGCCAGCCATCACCCAGGGGAAGACACGCAGCAGGAGCTCACACACAGAGAGAAAGAGAGCCTCCTCAGCCAGTTCTCCTCCAACTGTGCCTGCTTTCTCAAGGTCAATCACAGAACGGGGTACACACACTTGCGCACGCACACACGCACACACACAGACAGACACACACAAACACATCACAGTCCCAGAGCGCGCACAACCACAGTCTCTGAGCACAAGACACACATTCACTCAGGGTAAAATAAAAAGGCTTCTGCTTGCCTCTCTGAGCCATATCTGTGTATTGGACAAATGCTTGTGTTTATTAGCCAAGTCAAAGTGGACCATCTGGTGATAAAAAGATTATTGATATATGAAGATTATACTCCGTCTGATTATTCAGACGGAGATGCACAGTGTTTTGACGATAATAGACCAAATGCTTCCATTGATTTTTTCTGTGTCTGTTTGTATGTGTGTGTGTGAGAGAGGGAAAGAGAGAGAGAGAGTGTGTGTGTGTGTGTGTGTGTGTGTGTGTGTGTGTGTGTGTGTGTGTGTGTGTGTGTGTGTGTGTGTGTGTGTGTGTGTGCGTGCGTGTGTGTGTGTGTGTGTGTACAAGAGAAAGAGACACTTTGTGCTGCTGTGAGCTTTATTCTACACTGTAGAAGATCATTTCACCCCTTGGTCAAAATAATCTTTTTTCCCTTTGGGGTTTTGAACCAGCTGCAAATTCACTGTTGTTCATTAACGAGGCAGGGTCAATTCCCCAAACAATGTGTTTCATGTCACAATAAAAAGCAGTTTTTTATGTCTTGTAGCTGTAAAGCACTATTAAACAGATAAAACACAAGCAACGAGCATCAAGAGGATTATAAAATGGACAAACTCACAGCAGTTTCTGCTGTTCCATCCCCTCCTGCTGAGCCACCAGAGAGGCAGTCTGAGAGACACTGACTCCCACTGCAGCTCCACACTGACCCCTGCTGGGGATAACATACCCAGGGAGAAATAGGAACCACAGCAAAACTGGTGTCATTCTGCCCCCTTGCTGTCTTGTAAGTCATCGCAGCAACAGCTACACAAAGGTGGGAACCAGTCAACCAGTTGGTGTGAAATATCACATTCTGTGGAATAAATTTAACTACTAGAATCAAATCTGTAGATAACGTTTTAATTGGTGCAAGATAAGTTTAGACACAAGAGATGGATAATGTTATCCTATCTAAGGAGTGAGTGCACAAATTATTTGACATTGATGTACATTTGCGTTGGGCCTCTCTATTTTGTAGTTTACTAGAGCTGTCCAATAATACAGTAAGAGGACGTGGTCAAAATTGTGTCATTTTGCAGTTATAACTTTGAACAATTACAATGTATTTGGACATTCAGTTATAACACATCGTATACAACTCCAAAAATCTTTAAAAAAAATTAAGACATAAAAAACTGCAGATAGATTGCAAACTAAAGGAAGAAGCTTCATACTAAAATGTAATCTACGACTGTTTCCGATATGTGTCGAAAAGCATTCGGCCAATTCCGGGTGCCGTTCGGTTCATTCCGTGCATCAATCGGCCGTTCTCGAAGGCAACCCTGATATGATTTTCGTCCCTCTCCTTCTCCGTGTTGTTGTTCTCGGTGACGCGACGGAGGTGTAGCCTGACGCGGTCTCTTACGTGTCGGTCTGAATAAAAGTGGAGCTCCGAGGGCCCGGGAGTGACGAAGGGAGTCTGTATCGGTAAGAGGAAACTAGTGTCCGGGGAAAGATAGGATAGGCGCTCCCCGAATATGCTGAAGTCTGGTCGGGTTCGGCCCGGAGAGGAAACAAAGAGATCATGGCGCCTGGCTTATTGCAGGCAGTCTTTCAGATGAAGGGAGGGGAGGCTGCGGCTATTTGGGAAACAGAAAGGAACAGTCATACGGGCAGGAGAGGGATGTTGGAGCTTGGACAGCTTCTCTGAGATGTCATTTTACCAGCTATTGTGCATGTGATAAAATGATTTAAAGTGTTTGTGCACATATGCGCATTGTGGTCCTTGCGCACTTACCTGTAGCGCGCAAGGCGGGCATCCACATTTTCGCACAGACATATGGCTCCCAAATTAATGTTTCTCCCAAAAGTGTATTTGTGTGTGGCTGAATATCTCCAATTTACATTAATAAGTTACTTTTTGCTCATACAAACAGCCATCCCCTGCAAAAAAGAAGGTAAATGTAGGCTACTAGAAATTGTTAAAACATTGCGTTTCCCGCGTCTAACCTCCCGCATAACTAAATCCCCCCAAATTAGGGGGGCTGTATCCCCCCTAATTTCAGCGTGGTCTCCGTCGACTGTTATGTGTACAAGTAGTCATACACTACATTTTCTTGCCACATAATTTGTTGAATGAGAAAATGTTGGAAGGTTTGAAGTGGGCGTCGCCGCTCCATGTGGCGTCCATGCAGCTCTCTCTCTTTCATGTCACCGAGCTCGTCTCTGAATTGACTTTTGAAAAACAGAGGGAGAAATCAGTAAGACCAATCACACCACGGATACACGTTACGCACTATGTGAGCTCACTGTACAGTCACGTCTACATAATCTGGTTTAGGAGATTAAAGGGCCACAGTGGAAAAGACGCTTTCCTTTGCACGGCAATTTTAGTTTTTACAAATGTTAGTCAACTATTTTCATAAATAAAAGATTTGATTTAATCTACAGGCAGACAGTGACACTTTAGTGACCTGTTATCTTGTGTGGCTCTTGGTTAGCAAAGAAAGAACAAAAACCTTTGGGGGCACAGTTAAACACGTTCCTCTGCCTGTCTGACCCTCCTCTAACAGGGGCTTTTCAGAAAATCTGTGGTTGCTGCCGGTCACCAACAAGCCTGTAGCAGAGCACAGGAGCAGAGTAGCCAACGGTCAGGGGCAGGGGGGTCAATTCCTGGAAAAGACTTGAGCAGGCTCTGTTGAAGGAGCACCAGCTTTTCAGTCTGTCTTTTTAATGAGGACTTGTTCAGCATGTTGAGCAGTTCACTGAGGGTTTTCGGAATAGGATATATTGAGTTACTTACTCACAAGACAATGTCTTGTCATGTTCAACGTCCTGTTTTATTTCGAAGGAGTCGAATGTGTAGGGTGAAGCGTAGCCAAATCCGTGTCTGTGAAAACAGCCCCGTTAATGTTCTTTGGCTGAACTGTGGCCGTAGACTACACAAATGCCAAGTTTCTGCATCAGTGGAAAGCCGCTATTGTTCAATTTCTGAGCTTTTGCAAGGTTCTCAGAGAATGGAAAATGTCCTGCCCTGGGTAAGTTTTATTTGTCTCACTCTCTACAGCTAAACAAGGTGCCCTCTGGGTAATAAAGAAACTGTCAGCTGCCCAGACAAAAGCTGGCCTCAGAGAGTATAGTGACACATTCCATCACAAGGAGACAAATGACTTCCATAGGCTGTGTGCGTGCATGCGTACACATGCAAGCTAGAAGAATATGTATATTTTGAGTGTTACAAAATTATTGTTATTTTGAGTTCCCCGCATCCACAGAGATGAAACAGATAGGTTCTTTTCTCAAGCTTATGTAATGCCTGCCACTGTTCTCACATGGTGTGTATCCACTGTAGATCCTGGTTGAGAACACATGGTCTTGTCTCCTAATATTGTCTTAGGGTTGTTTGAGAAGACTGGGCTTGCGCCTTTGCTAAACTCAAATGTCTGAAATGTGTAAGATATCTTGTTTCCATCGAGGAACGAGTGTTGGTGTTTGACTTGATGAACCAACTCAAACTGGGTCAACCGTAAAGCAGTATGTTTATTAATAGTGTGGGGAAGGAATGCTGTGGTCCGGGTTATATATACACTGGTGTTCATTCACACCAGTGGGGCAGGGTGGTGATTCAAGATGTCTCATGAAAAGACCAAGCAAGCCGAGACAGACCCAAGTTACTTCCTTCTATATTCCTTCTGTGATGAATGCAATGCCAATGAAAGGTGGAATTATGTTATTGTCCCCTTCACCAGCTAAACCAATGACCATGGAGTCGGCAGCAGAGGCTCAGCAGGGGGTGGAGACTGCTGTGTCTGAGACTGGTCAGCAGATTGCCCAGACCCAGATTGCTACCCTGACACAGGTAGTGTACCCTCTAGCACTCTGTACACTTGCTGACTGTTCACCAGGGCCTTAACCCTGCAATAGTGTCCCATCAGCCCAAGACTGAATACAGCCACTGGCCCTTCTTAAAGGATGGACTGATTTTCTGACTTACCAGCTGTCTTCCTGGCAGAGAGAGTCAGTGTGTGTGTGTGTGTGTGTGTGTGTGTGTGTGTGTGTGTGTGTGTGTGTGTGTGTGTGTGTGTGTGTGTGTGTGTGTGCGTGTGTTGGAGCCGTGGAGAGAATGTGCTGACTCCTCACCCCCTGACAACAGCTTTATGACTCACAGAGCTCTGTGCTGAGAGGGAGACAGCAGTCAGTTTGAACCGGGGGTGTTAGCAGGAATAGTAACCTCCCCCAACCCTCTCCCAAGTAGCCTGGAACAGGCCAGCACCAGGCCAGCCACAGTAGTGTGACAGCAGGCCAAAACTGAGACATACACCAAGGTCTCATGCAGGCCATCCTACACACACAGTCCTCCATTGACACCGAGGCCTTCACAAGAATGTAGATCATGTCAATAATTTACTCAAAACACGCATGCAAAATGTATTTTCATGGGTTGCAAGAGACTTGGTCCATACAGCCAACCCTGCAACATCATACAGCTATGCAAGAGTAACCAGATGTAGCTAACAGATGGAGATGTTTGTCTCCCTGGGCAGCAGGATTACTTGTCTGCCTTGCAGGTGTCCATGGCAGCCGGTCACGCCACATCCAGCGGTCCCACGGTAACGCTGGTGCAGCTGCCTAACGGCCAAACGGTGCAGGTGCATGGGGTCATTCAGGCCGCCCAGCCCTCCGTCATCCAGTCACCACAAGTGCAGACTGTCCAGGTGAGTACACAACCTCTCAGTGCTCCATATAAACAGGACCAAAGTGTCTGGTCAGAATAGAGTGAAAATGCTGACTTCTGTGTGTGTGTGTGTTTCAGATCTCCACCATTGCAGAGAGCGAGGACTCCCAGGAGTCGGTGGACAGTGTTACGGATTCTCAAAAACGCAGAGAGATTCTGTCACGACGCCCTTCATATAGGTACAGAGTTGTGTCCGTGTGAATGTGAGCGTGTCCTGATTGTTAGCTGATGCTGCCATGACCTCTGACCTTCACAGGAAGATCCTGAACGATCTCTCGTCAGATGCCCCGGGTGTGCCCAGAATTGAGGAGGAAAAGTCCGAGGAGGACACAGTTGCGCCTTCCATCACCACGGTTACTATGCCCACGCCTATCTATCAGACCAGCAGTGGCCAATACAGTATGTAACTTTTGACCCCACTCAGTTACACACCTACAGTCTTAACGCTTCTCTCCAAACAATGTCAGATGTATCCTTAGCTTCCATTAGCTGAACTGATGACCCACTCTGTCTTATCAGTCGCCATCACCCAGGGCGGGGCTATCCAGCTGGCCAATAACGGCACAGATGGGGTGCAGGGGCTCCAGACCCTGACCATGACCAACGCTGCAGGAGGCCAGACCGGCACCACCATCCTGCAGTACGCCCAGACCAGCGATGGGCAGCAGATCCTGGTGCCCAGTAACCAAGTGGTGGTGCAAGGTCAGACGACAGACTTGTAGATATACAGTACCAGTCAAAAGCATGGACACATCTTCAAGGGAAAATGTGTCCAAACGTTTGACTGGTACTGTACATATACTCAAGAATAGCACAGTATTTACACATTGAAGCTAAGTAATAGTTCCAGCATCGTGTATGTAGCTACACTGCAGTGGCACCTGGGTTTGTCATTGGGGTTGGAGAAAGAACAGTGACATGTGTTTGACGTGGACAGCTGCTTCAGGAGACATGCAGGCCTACCAGATCCGTGCGGCGCCCGCCAGCACCATCGCCCCCGGTGTGGTCATGGCCTCCTCCCCCGCCCTGCCCAGCCAGGGGGGCACAGAGGAGGTCACCCGCAAGAGGGAAGTCCGCCTCATGAAGAACAGGTGGGAACATCAAGATGTCCGTCCTGCGTTCTTCACTCTGCTCGGCCGCGTCCCCCTCTGAACCGTGTCCTTCTGCTTGTCTCGTCTGTGTTCCAGGGAGGCAGCTCGGGAGTGTCGCAGGAAGAAGAAGGAGTACGTCAAGTGTCTGGAGAACCGAGTGGCTGTTCTGGAGAACCAGAACAAAACCCTCATTGAGGAACTCAAAGCACTTAAAGACCTGTATTGTCATAAGACTGAGTAGGGACTCCAGTCCACCCCCTCCCGTTGTCATCTGCCTGCCTGTACAGAACTCTGCCATGTGCTGGCCTCCGGGCATGAACACTACACGTTTTATACGTCTTTTAAATGCTGTAAACTGCCAACCACGGAGAATGGCTTGTGTACGTCGACCAGAATACAGTATGTGGCCAATGCCTAGTTATCTACAGAGTGGGTCGTGTCTTTTCGGAGAAGAAGATTAAAGAAGACTTTCTTTCTTATTTCTCCTCACCAGACATCGTTCAGTCAGTGGGCTGTCCATCGGAAAGTCTTCTATCAAATGTTGTCTCAAATGTGACTGTATTAAAGAAGTGGACGATGGCGGTCATGGGTGTCAGCTCAAGATGATGTCACAAGAGCACCTTGGTACTGAAGGGAGAAGGTCAGTGGGATTGTTTTAGACTACCTGGTACATCACTTACTCTTGCCAAGGTCAAGATGCTGTACGAGACAGACCTATCTTCCATTTGAAGAGTCTTCAGTTTTTCTTCAGTGTGATAGATATAGAGAGTAAAGGAGGAATGACGTGATGTGTTTGTGATATGATCAACAAAAAAAGAAATACCATATTGTATTATATATATTGATTTAGTTTTTTTGTTTAAAGTAATAGTACATGGAGATTATAGCATGTGTAGATCTTGCTATGACGTCTATCGATTTGATAAGAAAAGTGTTATAATATAAAAACGTATATATTTTTGCATTTGTTTTATATACTGTAAGGCAATACATTAACTAAACCTATTACTTTAATATCTACCAGTCCTTGGCATAATCTTGGCAGCTATTTAAAAAATGCCTGTTATAAAATACATGCTCTCTTTATTTTATTTTCCCAAATTACATTGGATCTCTGTTGAAGCAGCAAGTGAACAGCAATCCTGTTGGGAGCTAATGCTACTCACATGATATACCAGTTCAATTACTGCCTGCCGTGGTTTCATTTAGTTGTAAATGTCTGAGTAATAGATGTTCTGCAGACACCCCCGTCCTCTGTTATGGAGTCAGAGCCCTACAGTGGTTGTAAAAGCCTTCACAAGACAGGTACAAGAACTGGACAGGTTCTATATTGCTGAGGCCTTTAGGGGATATTTTACAACTTCTTTTATGTTTTTCTGGGATTAAAAACTGAAAAGGCTGATGTTTATTTGTTCAGTATGAAATGATATGGTGTACTAGACAGTCAATGAATTTGTCTATGTATTTTAAAACATGGATGCCACACTGCAGGGTTTCTCCAATAGCTAAATCAATAAGATGAACTTCTTAAAGTTATACACGTGTATGACGACCCATATAATTTGCTAAGAAAGCATTACTTTACACACAGTTTCACTGCTTGCTTGGTTTATTATTTCACATTAAAGAACTGTTTCAAATGTACAGCAGTCATGAATGAATGGGAGGGATTTGTGTGATCAGACCAGTCAAAGGCAGCCCACATTCAGCCAAGGTTTAGCTGTGGTTCGGTCTTTGCTGTAGCATTGAGCAGTGCTGTGGGAGGTTCGCCCTCCGTGACCCCGCTCTTGCGTTACACACAGACGTTTTGACAAGTCATTTGTGCAGCTGAATTCAAGCATGACAAGTTGCAGAGGTAATCTCTTTGCAGAGCTTTTTCGTGAGGAGATTATACCTTCTTGCTGAGAGGATGCAATTTGACACAGCACACCTTGAGCCTCGCCAGTTTCAGGGAAAGCAATTTTTCTTTGACAGAAGAAGTCATAAATCTAAGCAGAGCATGTCAATGACCTGAACAACTTTATATGGGCTGGATCAACCTCTGTTCCTTTGACACTCACAGATGTTGGCTATTGGGTCAAAGGTCATTGTGGTTGAAATGTTATTGTTCTCAGCTTGTTTATTCAGCTTTACTAGCAGAACTTAGTAAATCTATTCACCAAGTGGTGTGGGTTGTGTACCATTGTGAGATAAATGTATACAATAAATATAAAATCTGGCTTCACCTCTTGCACGAAAAACACGTTAATTTGATGAAGCTGGTGTCAAAGCAAAGTTTTTTCTAACTGTGATCTGTTTGTAAATTGATACTTTTTTCAAGTTTTTGTCTTTCAATACATTGTATACTATATGATAATACAATTTGGGGAAATATTTCAATGACGTAATAGAGTGTTGTGTGAATATACTGTATATACCTGTATTCCTGTTTGTTAGACATCATAAATAATCAATTTCTATGCCTCCTGTTTTGAAAGAACTGATTAAAACCCCACTTTTGTAAACACGTATGGTTCAATGAATAATTTCCGAAATACTATATGTTGTAACGCAACATCCTTTCATGGACTTGGCGGGGTGATATAAATTTGTATGGCTTATATGCCATACAAATTCAATACAATGGTCTGCAGCTATTCCTGGCACACTTAGTAATTCATCTTTTTTTCAGACTTGCTGGGAAAGTTTTAGGAAGAAGCAATGTTGACTGTGTAAGGTAATCAGTGCGGTCGATCTTAGATAATGTCACACCAGTTGCAATCATCAAAATAAAATGACACTGATAGATTGAAAGAAGTGTAACAATATATTTTTCATGAATATACAAAATGTGGGGATATTCTTCATTGGTAAAATTACGATGTATCCAGATACTTTTGACTTGGCACTGCTGAGGCACTACTGAACTGAGTTTCGTCCAATGAAATTAATTATCAAGAGGCGGGACCTAGAAGAATGTGAGTTCTGGATGCATTCATTGGTCAGGACTGGTCTCAATTGACATCAATTCATCCAATAGCTATTTGATATATTTTCTTTGTTTTGATTACGCACCCAATAGTAATGAATGGAATTCCGGGATGGGTGGGTCCACCCTGAATGCCAGGTAGTAGAGGTGGTGTATCGGAACAGATGGCGGTGGTGGCGGGGAGCGGATTGCTGAATTGGCCGGTGGAGTGGAGGAGTTAACGTACGGTCTGGAGTTGGGAGAGTTGGGATCAAAGATGAACTTTAAGAAGACTTTGCGCGACTGTCTAAGATGAAATGATTTGATGCTATTTCGCTTTGATTTTCTCACCAAGACAGCAACTACGGTAGTCGAGGCCACCGAGGCCTCGGCATAAGTGGACGTGTGATCCCGACGGGAGTTAACCAGGGACCGGTGTGAATTCTACCTAGAACTATTGGAAACTTTGAGGAGAACAGTCAGGATTACTGTCTGGAACGATTTCAGGGATTTAACGGTTAAGTTGTTTTAACAGCAGTATCAAAGAAACAGATGGACATTAATAAAGTTAAAGGGACTGGCTAAGGTTAGCTTAGCATAAATGCATTGCTTCTATAGACAACAGCTAGCTGACTGTGCTAGCGAGTGAGTTAGCTAGCTAACTACATTGCAAATGAATGTCAAATGAATTGGTAACCAGTTGATTTGTTCGGTTTTCGACATCCAACCAGTCAGCTAGCTATACGGATACGATCTACCGTTGTTTCACTCCATTCAGCTGGCTCTGTAAATAGGGCATACGCAAACCCTCATCGATCTGCTGCACAGTGGCAGCAATCTGGTTGGTGTCTGCGGCTTCTAAGACTGTTTATTCGTGACCATACTGGGCTTGCACACCCTCAAATGGACAGGAATGTAATATCATCAGCTTGAATGGGTTGTTAGTTTTGCTCGATTTTGATTCAGAGACTCATGCAACCGTAGCATATGTGTGTGTGGTTGGAACTACGGTTTGAAGGATAGCAAAGCAAGCCATCATTTTTTGGTAGGAAGGAATTGTGCACTAGTACTCAGGGCGTAAAATAGTATTTGGAGTATTCATTGTTAGCGATGGGGAATACAATATGCTGCGTCTCTCCGGAAGGAAGCCCGAAGTTACCGAGGCAACCGGAGCGCCTTGAAGACTACCAAATCAGTACGGACGTAAGTGACGACACTGGCCCGTACCTGCAGCACATCAGCGACCGAGAGGTGCCCGATGGTAGGTATCGCGCATTACCATCCCGAATGATTACTGATACTTTTAGAATGTAAGATAAAGCATTCAACAGATGAATATGAAATCAGTTGGCTCTCTACCCTGCCTCACCTTTTTTCAGCTTGACTAAATGCTAAGTATAAAGGTAGTGTGTGTATGAGAAGCAAGCTTCAATTTGGTTTACAGCTTTTTATTGCTGTTGATTTAGACCTTGGTGGTGTTTTTCTCTCCCAACCCCAATTAGTAAACCTGTCCCTCACTGCCCTTCTCGCTACTGGAGCACCTCTGAGGCCCCGAAGCAAGAGGGGGGCCTAGCCAGCCCCCCTCTCGCTGCCAGCTCTATGGCTTTCATGGCTTCTCCTTGCCCACAATATCATGGGTCAGGTTATTTACCCAGCCTGAGCCCCAACCCTACCCTCCAACTCCTAGCTTGTCTCAATGGTATTGGTACCGCTTTGATCCCACTGATAAGGACATTCCATGGAACCACGCACAGCCCTCCCAGGCTTACCCCAGACGGTATTTAGGCTGGGCATTGGGACGGGGGTCTGGTTAGAGTAATGGTTGTGCGAGAGTCCTGAGCTATCCCTGGTATCCTGGGGATGTGATACTATAGAGCAGCTGCACTCTTTCTCTCTCTCTCTGGCTGTTTCTCATATATACACACACACACACACACACACACACACGCCTCTTGCTGATAGACTCTGTCCTTCTCACTCCTTCCAAGTATGCATCTTATCAAAGTAAATTTAAGCTCCAGTAGGTATGAAATGCCTTGTGTTCACAAAAACGCATGTGACTCCAATACCTGTGATGGCTGTTTTTAGGCACTGGCCTGGTGGAGCCATACAGACAGATTGGTTCTCATTCAGATAGGGAATTTAGTACCAGAGAGGCAGTCAGTAGAATGGGCCTGGTAAGTGTTGCTTGGCCTGGTTACTGTCCCCCCACAGCAAGCTAACATCCAAAACCTTACCTTTCTGACATGGTGAAATCTTTTTATCATGGTCTTTTTGCAGATCAGTAGGACCCCCTACTGTAATCACCCAAGACACCACAACCTCCCCTCAAGTTTATTTTAGCCTAGAGAGTGAAGCCTGGCCGCAGTGACTAAACCCACTCAGCTGCTGGTAGACTGACCCTGGCCCAGGCTGGGACGGCCTTGGATTCTCTGGCTCTCAGACTGGAATTCCAGGCTTTTCCACTGGGTGCAGAGAGGAATGCCTGCCTGACTGGCACCTCCACAGACCCCATCCCCTGTTACCGGGTGGTACCTGAAGCAGACAGGATACCATGCTGGGCATATTACAGCCAGGGAACAGGCTGTGGGGATGGCATGCCCTGCGAGGAATTCTATAGGGAGATTACTGCTGGATGGATGGAGGCTGGTGGACGAGAGGAATCTGTTGTACCTCGCCATGCTTTGTGATGTAGCCTACGTCTGTATATTGTTTTCATCCCAGCGGGTGTGTGGAGCTGATGTGGATTGGCTAAACTCACTCCTCGGTGTAAGTACAGACCACCTGCGCCAGAGAGAGTCGTTGGCCTAGCTGGTTAGTGGTCGTGCTTGCGGAGTCGGTGCGGGCGAGTTGGCGTTGAGGACAGGCCCACCTTGTGGTCTCATGCTCTCTGTCTCCGTTCCACGCACCAAAGCCTTATCCTTCTCTGAGAGCGCTGTTGTTAGTGGGGGCTCCAACTGGCTGGCATAGCTGGCACCCTTTCCCCCCCGCCCCCCCACCCATGCCAGAGTGGGAGGGGCATGAGGAGTGAGGGTGCTCTGTTCTCCAATGATGAAACTTTCAAACAAAGGCCTCATTGTCGGCCCCTCCCTCACATGATCCCCAACACCCCCCCCCCCACCACCACCCCCCCCCCCCCCCCCATCTGTGCTACTACTCTCAGGCTGATGTACCATACTCTTCTTCCTGCTCCTGTACAGGAAGTGTCATGACGGGGGGATGGGCAATTGGGCGAGATCTCTTCTTATTAATATGGGAAGCTCCTCAGTGTGCGACTAATGAATGAGTCATTCATTCCTGTTTCCTCAAGTCAGAGGCTCATGACATTGTCATGGTGATGATGCCCAGAAGGAAGGGTGTCTCAGGACTGTCATCTTCATTACTTAGGACAGTACTAAAATATCCAGGACTATCATTCACTTGATTGTATCTACCCCTGTAGCTGCTGTCAGAGGTGTGTGTGGTGTATTAGATGCAGACTTAATGGTCCGTTTGCCCCTCTGAGCTCCAGTGAATACTCCAGAGATGGATGGGGATCCGGGCATTTGTCCCCTAGGAGGCGGGCTGTGGGCTCACTGTGTTTCACTGTGCTTCACTGTGCTCCACTGTGCTCCACTGTGCTCCACTGTGCTCCACTGTGTTTCACTGTGCTTTACTGTGCTTCACTGTGCTCCACTGTGTTTCACTGTGCTTCACTGTGCTTCACTGTGCTTCACTGTGTTTCACTGTGCTCCACTGTGCTTCACTGTGTTTCACTCCGCATGTTTCTGGGACTTACCCTAATGGTGTTTGACCTTATCTGTGTGTGTGTTTCAGAGCTCGCACTGGAGTCCAACCCGTCCGACCACGCCCGGGCCAGCACCATCTTCCTCAGCAAGTCTCAAACAGATGGTGAGTAATCACTCCTTCACACACAGAGGAGAGAGGTGCTGTACACACACACACCCGAGCCTATCTGAGGGAGGCTGCCTACTAGATGTATGCGTGACTCAACCTGCTCTGTGTGTTTTTAGTGCGAGACAAGAGGAAAAGCAACCACATCAATCATGTGAGCCATGTGAGTATCTAGATGAATAGCCTGTGTAGTGTTTGGCTTATGGGGCATAGTTGGCGTTGCCCTTTGCTCTAGGAAAGATACCTAAACGGAACTGACCACAACAAGAAACACACAGACTGTGTAAAGGAAAACCTGACTGAACAGCAGATGTGATTGGTCTGTTTTAATTGTATTGCCGAGATGCAGTCCTGCCAGGTCACAGCATTGGTAGGAACCTACACACAGTTAAAGTGCCTAACCTCTAAAAATAGATGTTCTCTCTTTTTGGCAGGTCTCTCCTGGTCCCCTGTCGAAGAAGTACAGCTCCTGCTCCACCATTTTCATAGACGACAGTACGGTCAGCCAGCCCAATTTAAAAAGCACAATAAAATGGTGCGTATAGATCCAGCTCCTCACGCAAACATGCCACCTCAATCCTCATGCTCTCGAGAAAAGCAAACGTCCGTCTCTGGAAAGCCAGGATGCCGATATTAAACTATTCATTTTTCATCCTCTGCCTACAGTGTCACACTAGCAATATACTACCACATTAAAAACAGGTGCGTTGAAAAGGTTTGACATAAAACAAAAAAGAATTCCTCCGGTTGACACGCCACACCATGCATCCATGTCGTGCTGTGTCCAGGCACTCCTCTGATGGGGGCTGTAACTCTTTCCTCTGTCTTCTCCACCAGGGACTCGGACAGGACTCTTGACATTTTCGATGAGAAGATGCACCCGTTATCGGTGAGTGGGTCAGGCTTCGTCAACTTGGGAGTGATGGGGCTGGGCTATAGTCATTACCTGGCTCTAAAGAGCCATGGCTGTGGTGGGCAGACCTGAGAGAGTCGGGACGCTGTCTGTGAAACGTCTACTTGCTGGGTGTTTAAAGGGTTGTCTGTCCCCGACCGTTCCCGCAGAGAGAGCAGGTACCTGATGACTACTCACGGACGGATCCGGAACACAAACTCATCTACCGCTTCGTCCGGACGCTGTTCAGCGCCGCGCAGCTCACCGCCGAGTGTGCCATCGTCACGCTGGTGAGGAACTGACATCGCCGTGGTTACGGCCCGCCTTGTCCCTTTTAAGCATCGCATTAGCAGTCCACACTGAACTCATTGAAAATGTATTTACAAGAGCAAATGTAGATTGTGTCCCTCAATCAAGTTATAGAAGGTGGGTTTTTTTTATCACAACTTCCGACCACCAGAGAGCAGCAAAGTAACACAAATCTGAACACGGCTAGGCTAGTAGTAGTGACACAAGCCCATGACACGAGCCACGGCCCCCCCGCCACCGGGATGATCACAGACCGTCTTTCTGTGTGCTCCTTTGACCCCCTGACCTCTGGTCCAGGTGTACCTGGAGCGCCTGCTGACCTACGCTGAGATGGACATCTGTCCAGCTAACTGGAAGCGCATCGTGCTGGGGGCCATCCTGCTGGCCTCCAAGGTGTGGGACGACCAGGCCGTGTGGAACGTGGACTACTGCCAGATCCTCAAGGACATCACTGTAGAGGACATGTATGTGGATGTCAGACACAAACACACTACACACACTTTCATTATGATTTATCGTTTTACCTCCGATTACCACCTAGATCGCGAATACAAGCGGCCGAAATGAGTTTTCTCCGCAGGGTGTCTGGGCTCTCCCTTAGAGATAGGGTGAGAAGCTCGGTCATACGGCAGGGGCTCAGAGTAGAACCGCTGCTCCTCCGCGTCGAGAGGGGCCAGTTGAGGTGGCTCGGGCATCTGATAAGGATGCCTCCTGGACGCCTCCCTGGTGAGGTGTTCTGGGCACGTCCCACTGGGAAGAGGCCCCGGGGAAGACCCAGGACACGCTGGAGGGACTATGTCTCTCGGCTGGCCTGGGAACGCCTCGGGGTCCCCCAGGAAGAGCTGGTGGAAGTGGCCGGGGAGAGGAAAGTCTGGGCTTCCCTGCTTAGGTTGCTGCCCCCGCGACCCGACCCCCGGACAAGCGGAAGATGATGGATGGATGGACCTCCGATTGAGATTTAGAACCAAGGTTTAGTCTGACGGGGACCTGTCGAGAGGTGCAAGACTTTCGAATTCCAATGTACCTGTACTTGTTGCAAATAGCAAATCAACTTAAAACGCAGGAAGGAGCCACTGACAAACCCACAGACCTGTTTCCATGCCATATATTGGCGGATATGTTGCCACTCTATTGTGTGGTGTCATATATCCAGAGCAAAAGAACTGGAAGCAGAGGGAGGCGGGCTGATTAAGAGAGGATGGAGAGGGGCTGAGGCGGAGCACGGGGAAACAAAGTCTCCCAGCAATCAGCGCTGTGCTGCTGTCCTCTCTGGAAGCTCTCCATCAGCACGCGGAGAGGCTGGCCTGGAATTGTATGTTACAGACCCCAGGGTTTATTTAGTGGACAAGTGGGTTTTGCGTGCGTGTGATAGGGAGAGACTCTGTCTGTGTCGTGTGGGTTTGTTTGGTCCCTATTCCTCTCTCTCTGCTCGCCCTACGCTCTCAGGTCTATTTTCATCCATCTATTGAAGTGCTCTTTGTGAGCTGGGCCAGGCTGGGAGGGGAGGGTGGGATGGGGTAGAGGACTGGGGGGGGGGCTCGAGTGCTCTCATCGCTCACACATAATGGCCCCAGCTCTCGCCCGCTCCATTAGTTGCCCCTGGAGACCGGATCCCCCAGCCCAGCCCCCTCCCCTCACCTCCCTGGTCTGAGGGCTCATCTCCTGGATGCTGTCTCCGTGGAGATGAGGATGATGAGGTTTAGGTGAGGCTGTCTGTGGTGTGGACCAGCCGAGTCCCCTCGGGGACAGGTGTCTCTGTGTTCTCTTATGGGAGGGGAGTTCCAGTCAGAGTGAGTGACTGATTCTCAGCAGCAGACGGCAGTCTGAGTCACCCCACAGACAGACTCATGGCCGGGCCAGACCTTTGTCAAAGGTCACAAACACCTACCTATGTGTGTACATATACTTTTTGTAACTTTATCTCTCTCTCTCTCTCTCTCACAGGAACGAGATGGAGAGACAATTCCTGGAGCTGCTGCAGTTCAACATCAACGTCCCAGCCAGCGTTTACGCCAAGTATTACTTTGACCTGCGCTCTCTGGCCGACGACAACAACCTGAGCTTCCCTCTGGAGCCCCTGAACAACGAGCGTGCTCAGAAACTTGAGGTAAGGGGAGGAAGGAGGGGGTCCATTCACAAAGACAGTGTGTTCATTCAATGTTAGTGGCGTTTATGTTCATATAAAAACTCCTGTGGGAATGTCTCTGTGTCTCCAGGCCATCTCCAGGCTGTGTGAGGACAAGTACAAGGACCTGAGCAGGGCAGCCATGAGGAGGTCCTTCAGTGCTGATAACCTGGTGGGCATCCGACGCTCCAACGCCGTGCTTTCATAGGTCCACTGACAACCTCTGACCTCTTACACCTCAAGCAACCGACGGCCACCCCAGAGCAGCTGACTCATCCTTCAGAACCATATGGGCTGCAGCCAGCACCTTTGGCTATCATTGGCTGACAATGATGGCTTGACATGGGTTGGCTAAGGCACACACTGATCTGGAACCAGACTACAATAACCACACAACCCCCCCAGTTCCAACCCCTTCCTTCTTACCTCCAAGCCCTCCCTCCATGGAAGAGACTGTTGGACAGCAAGTCCGCCCCTCGCCCTCCCTTACCACCAGCCCCACCCCACACCCTGAGCAGAAGAACTAAACTACATAGAGATAAAATACTTGTTTTGTTTATTTTGTTGTTTTCTTGCTTACTATGTAGGCTACTAGCTGTGAAATTGTCTGTTTTTCAATTGAAATCCTTTACAGATGGAGTATTTTAAATAAACACTAATCATGTAACAAACCTTTTGTATTGTGAATTGACACACGACACTGTTACAATTGGTCCACAGTTTAATTCTCTACCAGTCAAACTGCAATTTCATAAATAATATCTAAAATCTCAGCCATGAATTTGACACATTTCACGTTCTCCAGGAATTGAGTATATACAGAGTTGCATTCAAGACTCATCCATAGAATGATTCCCAAACCAGTTTATAAAAGTGTGGATGGAACAATCACGCACAAAGTCTCTCACACTACAAACATGCTATTAATCAGGAAATGGGCTAATAAATTAAATATAGAGGCTCTGAACCATTTTATATCATTCTAGAAGTCTGTGGTTTTACACAACATGGGCTTACTACCTTGAACACAAGGGCGCTGGCACGACCACAGTAAGGAAGAGAAAGGCCAACATGGTTACAGTTTCAGGTCCTGCTGGAGGAATCCACTATCTCGTAAGATTGGCCTGTTCCGTTTTTTTGGTTACCATTTCAAATAGGCTTTCCCTTTCATACACCGATTACATGAAGACTGTTAACAATTTCAACAATTGTAAAATGTCAATAAGAATGAAACAAGGTTGCTAAATGTACTTCCTACTCCGCAGATTAATGTTGTAATGTACATCTTGGGACAGGTGGGTAGTTCAAGTACACACCACTAGGGGGCGGAAAGCACAATGGTACAGATGAGGGTACTTAGACTTAACCATGATTCACCTAGCCAGTCCTTACTGCAGCATACACATATATATATATACATACACACACACACACACAATTTCATCACAGGGGACTAGCAAAGAAGAGAATGTTTAGTTGCCACGGTCTTTTCCATCATTGTATTTACACAAGGGTCTTGGATAGAATCTTCCGCTGAAACCATACAAGATGTTCTATAGCACAAATACACAGAACACAGGAATAAATACAGCTCTCCACAGTGCTGCAGACTGGAGTGCAGGGATGAGGTCTGCGTCGAGGATCAAACCGACCGTTCCTTTTATCCCTGGTAGAGTTCCAGAATGTCCGTCTGAGGGCCCACAAAACATCTAATGAACATCAGAGCTCGTGCGTTCAGCATCTTACAGCACTGTCTTCTCCAGCGGTCCTTCTCATGATATGAAACATATGAGCTCGTTTGTGTCTGAGTGGGACAGCTGGCGAGGCAGCCTGGTTGATAATGTTCCTCCCGTCCACAACATGACAGCGCTCCCTCCAGTCCCCTTCCTCCGACTGGCTGTCCTCTTAACAGGCGTGTTAGATCCCACGCCTCCATGACGCCTTTACGGTCTCAGGTGAGGCGGACGGCCCCTCAGACAACAGGGGGGTCAGGACACGCACGCTCTTACCACACAGCCAGGTGTGTTACGAGAACCACCCTCCGCGGGCGCGTTTATATGTGCGAGGGAGGGGACGGTTTGTGGTAGGAGCCGGGGGGGAGAGAGACCCCAGGGTGGGCGGTCAGTGCTGTCGTCGGCTCGCTGTACATGGAGGTGGGTGCAGTGGCCTTGTGGGTCCAACAGGGGCAGCAGCGGGCGGTGAAGCGTCGCCACGACTCCAGGGTCTTCCCCGACCAGATCCACACCCCCGAGGTGATGCCCACCACCAGGCACATGAAGTACTTGAGCATAAACACAGCGTAGTCGGGGCCCAGGCCCAAACGCTGCCGCTCCGCCTGGCAGGAACAGGCCAGGGCCCGGTCCCAGCTCGGCCTGTAGTGCTGCTCGTACACCAGGCAGGCCAGCACGATCGTAGCCGGCACCGTGTAGAGCACCGTGAACAGGCCAATCCGGATCATCAGGCGCTCCAGCTTGTCCGTCTTGGTCCCGCCCTGCTTGATGATGCTGCGGATGCGGAAGAGCGACACGAAGCCGGCCAGGAGGAAGAGGGAGCCGGTGAAGAGGTACACCACCAGGGGAGCCAGGACGAAGCCCCGCAGGCTCTCCAGACTCTGGTTCCCCACGTAGCAGATCCCGGCCACGGGGTCGCCGTCCACGGAGCTGAGGGCCAGCACCACGATGGTCTTCACGCTGGGGATGAGCCACGCGGCCAGGTGGAAACACTGGGAGTAGCCCGCGATGGCCTCGCTGCCCCACTTCATCCCCGCCGCCAGGAACCAGGTGAAGGAGAGCACCACCCACCAGATGGATGACGCCATGCCGAAGAAGTAGACGAGCAGGAAGACCAGGGTGCACAGGGCGGGGCCTGTGGTGTCATACAGGATGTGCTGCTGCTCGCCGCCGACACCGCTCGCGCCGCTACACGCCACGCGCTCGTGCCCCACCACCAGCCGGATGATGTATCCCAGGGAGACGAAGAGGTAGCAGGCAGCGAGGAATATGATTGGCCGCTCCGGGTACTTGAAGCGCTCCATGTCGATGAGGAAGGTGGCGACGGTGGTGAGGGTGGAGAAGAAGCACAGGACCGACCACAGCCCCACCCAGAAGGTGGTGAAGGCTCTCTCCTCCTGGGAGAAGTAGGGGTGGTGGCAGGGCTGGGCGCAGTTGGGCAGGAGGCCGGTGGACACCCGGTTGTACAGCGGATGGGCTTCCCTCTTGATGGTGACCAGCGGGTCTCGACAGCGGCACTCCCGGTCACACTCTTGGGGGGCCGGGGGCTTGGGGGCCGGGGGTCTGCGTCGGTGGGTGCTGCCCTTGGGGGTGGGCTTAGGAAAGGGTGGGGAGATGGTGGTCTCACTGCTGTTCTGGTCCATACACAGCGTCTCATCCCCCAGCATTGGCAGCTGCTCGCAGCTCATCCTCTCTGGCCACTCGAAGCCATACTGGCTCATGAGGGGCGAGCAGCCTCGCTTGGCTCGCTCGCACACTGACCTGCACGGAGGCAGGGGTTTCTTGTAGTCAGCCAGGCAGATGGGGGTGTACATACTGCACAGGAAGAAGAGCAGGTCTGGGGAGCAGCGGATCCTCACTAGCGGCCAGAACTGGTGCACCTCCAGGCCCACCTCCTCCTGGGTGTCATGGTTGAACTGGTTGGGCATGTATGTGAAGTTATAGCCGATGCCTTTACACATGGGCACCGTAATGGGCTCGCACACAATGTCCTTAGAGGCGCCTTGCGCGAGCCGGGGCTGCTGGGAGAGTAGCAGTACCAGCAGCCAACGGACGACACCGCACAGCGGGGGCTTAACAGTGGTCGCCATGGGACGAGGTGGGAGCGGGAATGAGAGGTGGGAGATAATTCCGTTGAAAGTACAGGTAGTTAAAAAAACAACACAGGAATTGCAATGTGTAGACTTGAGTATTTTCTCAGCTCAGTCCCTTCTTTAATTTATGACTGCATCTCGGAAATATGAAATCCCAAAAGGAAAAGGTAATTGCTCCAGCAGCATGTCCACGGTCCTCTGTTCTATAAATCACGGGCAAGCTCCATTCCAGACCGAAGGAGCATTTTGTTCCAAAAGCACAAGCACCTTACCAATGAAGCATAAATACAGCATAGGACCGGTTAACCAACTAAAGTTCAGTTTAGTTAAATGAATAGCTGGATTAAAGGTCTCCAAAGTCTACAGATGAGTGGACTGTCGATCGGAGTTGAAGTGTAAATCATTGACCCAGTCTTGAAATTTATAGAGAAGAAAGTTCATTTCCCTCTTTGGAATTTTGGTCACGATCCAATTAATTTAACAACTCTGTAAGATTTTACTGACAATTTCCTCTTCCAACAGTTATTCCGCATGACAGATTGTGTTCCCTGTGATGAGTTAATGAGACGAGTAAAGAAAATATGTTTAACATGGTCATACAATGGTCAATACAATTTTGTTACTGTCTCATAGAAAAGCCTAAATCGTCCGTCCGGGGTTGATTTGAAGCCCAGGTGAATTCCCAAGAAAATAGAATCCACTTGCTGTATCCTTTCTCCGGTAGCCCAATATAGGTTGGCCGTCGTAGAGTTTAAACAGGTCTCAGTGAATTTTCTTCTCTGTTCTGTCTCCAAAGTTTAAGCAACTTTTGCGTTATTATCTTGAATAAGGTGTAACTTAGATTACCGCAGAGGAGTTTTCAAACAGCGAATCCCAGCACTTGTTTTCGAAATTTGCCTCTTCTGATATTAGTAGGTATCGCTGTGTCGTGTTTCATATCTCACCGCTCACCAACCGAAATAATTTATTCCCCTGCCAAAGTCGAAGAGACCCCTCCCGCTACAACAAGCACAGAACGCCCACCTCATCCAAACGCCAACCCCTAGCGCATTCAAAACCATTGACCACGGCCTGTTCGGATGCTATCCTACTCGCACTTCGACGCCACGCCTCCTGTACCTTCTCAACCAATCATGCTGAGATGAGAGCTATCTACCAAATAGGTTCATTTATGGATTATCTTGATGTACCGGATGCCCGAGGACAGGTGGCTTTTTGAGAAATAACGTTGCACCTGCGCTCTTTACCGTCAAGTTAGAAAGTAATTTTCTATTTTAGAAATATTCAACAGATGTCACATTAAACCTGAATTTTTTGAATAAATAATATGTATGTCATTGTTACAACATGAATGAACTTTTGACCCGTGGTAGGCCAGGGAAATCTTAGTGTAATACAGGATATGACACAATACATGGATGCAGACGGCACACGCAACAGGATGTATGGACAAGTCAGAGGCAGCAAAGCAGACAGAGTTTACTAACACATGAAGGGTGGGAAGTGTCCTGGCAACAGACAGGACAATGAGAATGCACACACTAGGAAACATTTTTTTTTCCTAAAATTAAAAAAAAAAAAAAAAAAAATTACACTGTGTCATCACCAGCTTGTGTGTGTGTCTGTGTGTCTGTGTGTGCGTGTGTGCGTGAGACCTGACCCGAATTTTCAGGGCCTAACCAACCCAACCTGCAAACAATAAACAACAGCAGTTCTTCATAAACCTAGACTCTAAAGTGATAGAACAACGACAACGATTATTAAAACACTTGAACTAATCACAAATCAATAACCGTGGCATGCAACGTGTCATGATTATAAATAACATGATACAAACTTTGTTTGTACCATAACATGACATTCAAAGGAATACTTTGCCACTGAAGACCCCCTCAAACAGTTCACACACTCTGAATAGTTGCTGATTATCTGTCCAGGTCCTGGCAGCCAGCCAGCTAACGCTTTCACAATCAGTGCAGGCAAAGGTAGGGAGGTAAGGTAAACAGTAGACATGCTTTGTACGCATGTTGACGGAGCACACGGGACTGGGGCTAAACATGCATGACAATGGACCCAACACGCAAAGCACAAGCACACACACAACGTTCCGGGCTGTTACTGTTGACCTGTGCCATTTAGGGCAGAGGACTTCCACCTGGGACATGGCAATATTTACTCACAAGGAAAATATTTACTGTTATTGTCTCCACATCAGCCTGCATTGGACATTGTGTGTGTGAATGGGGCTGGGCGGTTGGGGGTGGGGAGGGGGTGGGGAGGGGGAAAGGAGGGGATGCATAGATGTGTATGTTTTCTTATCATTGTAGATGGCGGACTAGCTTATGAGCACAGGTCTGGATTCGGATGGGAACTGTGCTGCCAAACAAACACGCAGGATTGAAAGTATGTTGTGGCAGGACAGGTTTGTGACTCTCTTTAGCTCATGTCCCGTTCGGTTGACACACAGGTCGTCTGGGCTTCTTAAGTCCAAAGGTCTAGAAGGGTGTGTCTCTCCCTGTGTGTGTGTGTGTGTGTGTGTGTGTCTGTGTGTGTGTGTGTGTGTGTGCAAGTGCTAACAGCTAAGTCAAGAATTTCTATTGCCTGTTAACACCCAGATTACATTGGCTCAACCGCAAGTTACAAAGATAAATGAGAGCAAATAGAAAGGCCTGCATTCCTAAAAGCCTCTGAGCTATCAATCAAATACACACACGCACACACACACTGATCCCTCTGGTAATTCCAGTGCATGAGCTATTTGACAAAGACTTAAGCAGAGACAGGACACATCAACCTGACCGGCATCATTGACAAATCTGGAACCATGTCTGACAGCAAGGTAAACTCAGTCTCCCCTCTCACTGACAGACATGCTGGGATTGGAAAGAATGCTTGAGAATCAATCCCAATGTGTTGGAGACTAAACCTGTGTCCCTGCTTTGGCTCTTCCCATGTCATCTGCCTTCTGTCTTCTTCCCCCCCTCCATCCCTCCTGCTCTCCCCTCCCTCCCTCTCTCCCTCCCTCTCGGGAGGGCTAGCTCACATGCCCGTACAGGTGTGTGCACAAAAGCCTTTATCCTGCTCCTCATTCATCTACCTCCATAGACAGTGTACAGTACCAGATAAACACACACACAAAGGGCTGATGACACAATGTAAAAATGTTCATGGGTAGGTGTACTCTCATTGCTGTCTCAGTGCTTCAGTATCTAGTTCACGATCGACATGAACATTTGTCAGCATAAACACACATATCATCTTTTTTTTAACGGGGTCCAAGGTCCTTTCAATATTTGGTGTCTATGTTTTCGGATTTAAGGTTCACTGGTATTCACTCTGCTATAAAGTTTGTTGACCTTGTATAGCTCTACGTTTAAGTCGACTCACAGGAAACATGGTTGTGCGGAGAGTGAACTGAGCTGCTATGGGACACCAGGTTTATTTTAGTCTTGGCTGTGGGTCTATCATGGGTCCAAAATGTATCGTGCAGAGCCACACTTGATATTGTTCAAATCAGCTTCTGATAATAGTGAAAGACTGTAGCGTTTGAATACTCCACAGGAGAACTCCTGCTCTGATCCAGGTCACCCGTGACAGACAGGCCATGCCAGCCTTTGTTTAGCTGTGGAACATCAGGGGGGCAGTGTGTGTGCGTGTGTGTGTGTGTGTGTGTGTGCGTGTGTGTGTGTGGGGGGGGGTTGGTCATTGCCCACTCTCCTCCCCTTTCACAAGAGCAGACTTTAATGTTCCATCCCAGGTTACCGTTGTTTATCTCTCCCCTGCTCTCTCCCCTCTCCCCCCTGCTCTCTCCCCTGCCCTCTCCCCTGCTCTCTCTCTCCTCTCCCCCCTGCTCTCTCCCCTGCACTCTCCCCTCTCCTCTCTCCCCTCTCCCCTGCTCTCTCCCCTCCAATCGTATTTTCCTCTTTAAACCGTCTTTTGTTTTCATTTTCTGATGGCATTTCTGCTCTCTTGTTGTCTAGGCCCTAAATGAGTCTTGACTGGTCCCCGGGCCAGTGGACAAGCACAAAGGAGCGTGTTCCACTCGCTACAGTTGAGCCATTGTGGCCGCTGACAATGCACTAATTGGCGATGACAATTAAGCGCGGTCGACACTCAGGTTCAATTTGCCTGCCCCTCAATACAAATCACAGGCAAATGAGTCAGGCGATACACTCTCTGCATACACACATACAAGCACACACACACACACACACAGTCACTCAGACATATACAACATCTCTACCACTCAGTTACCATGTTTCACTGTAAGCTCCGCTCTCATTCTGAAACGGGACAGAATTAGACTGGGACAGGAAGCAGTACAATATGTAACATGAGCATGCAGTTCAAATTAAGATGGTCCACACAAGTAATATCTACAGTAAACAATAGTCAATTGCAATGTCAATCCTATAACTATATAGGCTACCCTTATATCTGAATCTACAAAGCTTCTATCAACTATATCTATAAATACATACCGTATGTATATATGAATTCACCCATGAAATTACAAGACACAGAAGACGGTTAAGTTATTTTATTGGAATCAGTGGCAGATCAAAATGAAAGAGCCATTTGGTTCTGAAACACGAGGGTGTGGACTTGCATAAGAGGGTTGCTGTGACACATGACTAAAAACAAACCCGGAAACAAGAACACACGACTGGTGTGGTGGACCACCCGTAAACAGCTCTGCTGTCCCTGTACGGCCCAAGACCAGTATCATAAATAATCATGATCAACAACAACAAAAATGGAAGAAAAGTAACTTGAGGGCAAATCCATCCAGGAAGTGTTTATGTACCGTGGGTGAGTCTGGGGTTGCTATGCAGAAAGAGAACCCCCTACAGCCCGTGGGTCATATCCCTGATGTCCAACACCGAGGGGTTGAAGCGGTAACACTAGCTAGTCCTACAAAATCAGAAGAGCGGTGCACACTCTCTCACCGGGTCCTAAACACACTGGACACACAAGTCATCACAGGTTATAATAGGTACATGGGCTTCTTAGGCAGGGTGAAATGGTTTAAGGAAGAATCCCATTGGTCACACAGACTACACTAGATCTTTCACAGTCAATCAGCAGGATTGATTTGCACCAGTGGTTTAAGGCAGGCGAACAGACGCACAATAAATACATTTGAATGTTTTAAAGCATGAATTTAGACTCTCTTGTTCTTATACACAGCAAGCTATTCCCTGTAAATACTGTCATACCAGTGACAAACAATAGCAAAACAATTCATAGTGCAAATGACTTCACATGTAAACAAAACACAATGCTAATGAAGCTGCATTTGAACAAACACATTTTCCTCCTATCAAGCCTTTCTCCAGAGATATAAATATAAAAGTACTGCACCTATTAGACCTAGGTTAAAAGGTTCTCTAAAATACTTGAGGTGTGCTTGGTGATTTTTTCTTGGTACAATAAACAACCTCACCTTCCCCTGATATGATTCCGGCCTTGTCAGCGAGTTACCAAGCAAGATAATTCAAATTCACTGAAAGTATTGGTAAGTGCTTCTAGGAAGAGGGAAGGATAGCGACGGATGTCTATAGGGAAAGCTTCAGAGTAGAAAGGCAGATAACTAGATAGGTTGCATAGGGAGGATACTAATGTCAGCCTAAAGCTAGTCTCTTTTACCAACGGGTAGGGTTCAAGCACAGTAGAAAAGGAAAGAGGGAAGTAGGAAGGAGGAAAAGGCAACAATGCAAAAAGCAATATTATTGCCCATGTACTATACATAGTTCAATTCATGAAGAATCATTTTTGCGTGTCTGCATACACACACACACACACACATCTTCACCATAAGAAGTCCTAGGTGTAGGTTCTCAGAGCTTCTGGCTACGGCTCTCAGGTACAGACTGATATGGAACCTTGACAGGAATTCTGAACAGGTATTTTCACTTGTTTGAATATATACAATGAAACAGGTAAATTATTCGAACCATTCTTCCATCAATCTACTGGTAAAACCCATTCAGTGGCTTAGCATCCTTTAACATGCATAATAGTGCAAAAACATTGGAGGGGAATGGTGCAAAACAAAGGAGGAGGAGACCGAGGAGGAGAGTGGAGGAGGCGGAGGGGGAGAAGGAAGGCGAGAGGGAGGGAGGAGGGGGAGAGGGAAGGAGAGGGAGGAGGGGGAGAGGGAAGGAGAGGGAGGAGGGGGAGAGGGAAGGAGAGGGAGGAGGGGGAGAGGGAAGGAGAGGGAGGAGGGGAGAGGGAAGGAGAGGGAGGAGGGGGAGAAGGAAGGAGAGGGAGGAGGGGGAGAGGGAAGGAGAGGGAGGAGGGGGAGAGGGAAGGAGAGGGAGGAGGGGGAGAGGGAGGAGGGGGAGAGGGAAGGAGAGGGAGGAGGGGGAGAAGGAAGGAGAGGGAGGAGGGGGAGAGGGAAGGAGAGGGAGGAGGGGGAGAGGGAAGGAGAGGGAGGAGGGGGAGAAGGAAGGAGAGGGAGGAGGGGGAGAGGGAAGGAGAGGGAGGAGGGGGAGAAGGAAGGAGAGGGAGGAGGGGGAGAGGGAAGGAGAGGGAGGAGGGGGAGAGGGAGAGGGAGGGGGACGGAGAGGGAGGAGGGGGAGAGGGAAGGAGAGGGAGGAGGGGGAGAAGGAAGGAGAGGGAGGAGGGGGAGAGGGAAGGAGAGGGAGGAGAGGGAAGGAGAGGGAGGAGGGGGAGAGGGAAGGAGAGGGAGGAGGGGGAGAAGGAAGGAGAGGGAGGAGGGGGAGAGGGAGGGGGACGGAGAGGGAGGAGGGGGAGAGGGAAGGAGAGGGAGGAGAGGGAGAAGGAAGGAGAGGGAGGAGGGGGAGAGGGAAGGAGAGGGAGGAGGGGGAGAAGGAAGGAGAGGGAGGAGGGGGAGAGGGAAGGAGAGGGAGAGGGAAGGAGAGGGAGGAGGGGGAGAGGGAAGGAGAGGGAGGAGGGGGAGAAGGAAGGAGAGGGAGGAGGGGGAGAGGGAAGGAGAGGGAGGAGGGGGAGAAGGAAGGAGGAGGAGGGGGAGAGGGAAGGAGAGGGAGGAGGGGGAGAGGGAGGGGACGGAGAGGGAGGAGGGGGAGAGGGAAGGAGAGGGAGGAGGGGGAGAAGGAAAGAGAGGGAGGAGGGGGAGAGGGAAGGAGAGGGAAGGAGAGGGAGGAGGGGGAGAGGGAAGGAGAGGGAAGGAGAGGGAGGAGGGGGAGAGGGAAGGAGAGGGAGAAGAAAGGCGAGAGGGAGGGAGGAGGGGGAGAGATACGTTTAAATCAGCATCCAGTGCTAATCAAACGAGCAACCCCATCCACTGGACCCAGCTGAGAACATGGGCAGACAGACAAGCAGACAGACAGGAGGGCCAGGGTGGTCTGGGGGGCTAGAGGTCATATCTAGGTCACACGGGTCCTCGAGATGAAGACAGATGATGACATCATACAGTCTCTGGTACCAGCTGTTGCTCTCCGCTCACAACCATCTGCTGGGTTGTCTGGGCCGGTCATGCCCTCAGGTGTGTGTGTGTGTGTAGTCGGCTGGCAGAACATACAGCTGCAGAGTCATTCTGGAGGGGTCTAGGCCTTATTTCCCTTAGAGAGTGTGTGTATATATATATATATATATATATCATAGTACTAGTAGTAGGCCCTCTATAGATGAAAGCCCAGGTTAAACAGGGAGAAAAGGTTCAGGTTCCTCAGTAGAAGGTTTGTGTCCATCTCTCCACACCTGAGAGACCGGGGAAGGGTCAGGTGCTTCCTCACCCCAGGTGTGTCACACACGCTCCTGGCTCCGCGGGGTCGTCATCAGCGCGTGCGGGCCAGGGACCCTCCACAAGCACACGCTTCATTTGACTTTGTAAATAGCAGCCCGGTGGAGACGGGATGCCCTACGGTCCTATGTGTGAGAGTGTGTGTGTGCGTGCGGGTCTCAGAGCGCGCGTTTGTGTGTGTGCGTGCATGTGTGTGTGTGTGTGTGGGGGGGGGGTGGAGAGATCAGGTGTCCTGGTAGGGCAGCTCGAAGCAGCCGGGGGTGTGGTCGTCAGAGCTCCAGAAGGAGGAGGGCCTCTTGTGGAGTTCCCTGCGGACGCAGCGGGGACACGGCTGGGCGCGCTGGCGGCACTCGGTGTGGAACACGGCTCCGCAGCCCTCGCACCTGGACACACACACACACGCACACACACAAGAAACCCTCTGATGATTGTGCACTCCAACCCTGTGTGGGGACTACTCTACTGTGTGAGCTGGGACACTGCTGCTTGCTGTGGCCAGCAGCCTAGCCTAGCCCAGGCCAGACCTATTAGCTGACCTAAATCTCTGGATCGGTTCCCTGCAACACCTCCATGGATCTAATCTGGTGCTCCGAGGAGATAGGAGCAGATAAGATGTCAGGGTGTAGGGTTTCGGAGGGGTGGCATAAGCTCATGCTTATCAGGATCTGGTGAGGACTGGTCAAAGTCTAGGCTGGGACAGTGCTGTTGTCTCGTGATGTGCAGTGGTGACACTGCTGTCAGTTTATCCTGTCCTACCCTTTCCAGCAGTCATAAAGCTAGGCAGGGAGCCGTTGAGGTGGGGCTTGGCCTGTCAGTGTCATGCAGTCATTAGCTCGACAGAGTCCTGGAGGAGGAAGCACAGATGGAGGGCTGGCGTATCCTATCTAAGCACATATTAACACAGTCACTTGTGCAAACACACCCACGCTTGATGATACACACATACACACTCACCCACGCGCACAATCAGCCAGGCATGTGTGTGTGGAGTTTATTGGAGACAGACACTAATGATGATGGATCCATCTGACCAGTCTCTATCTGCCTCCCCTCCCCTCCCCTCTCCTCTCCTCTGGCGTGTGAACGAGGCCCAGGCTAGCTGTTATCAGTGGCCTGGCATGAGCTGTGGAGGGGGCAGACAGGGGCAAGGCGCTAGGAGGGATTAACTGTCCCTGTCCAGCAGAGTACCAGGGTTGTCACACAACACAGACCCCCCCCTGCCAGTCCCATTAAGACCCCCCCCCCCCCAACCACCAGACAGGGTGTTGGAGTGAGGCTCCCGTGGCAAGGGAAAGGGTTCACCTCTCACCTTTAGCAATGGACTTACCACACAGCTATTAACCATTCAAGCAGAGCCAGGTACGCCAATCCAATTAGAGGATGTGGATTCCTGCCTGGCTGGACTAGCCCCGCGGTAGTGTCAGCACTCACCTCTTGGTGGCGCTCTCCTGGAAAGGGTAGATGACCTGTCCGTTCTGACACATCTCACAGATGAAGCCCTTCTCCCTGCACAGGCTGCAGCTGTACACGTGGGAGCTGGCGAACTTGATGACCTTGGACAGGAAGGGAGCCATCTTCCCATCGATCACCTGGAGGAGAGGTGGAAGACAGGAGGGATGGGAGGAGAAGAGGAGGAAGACAGGAGGGATGGGAGGAGGAGAGGTGGAAGACAGGAGGGATGGGAGGAGGAGAGGTGGAAGACAGGAGGGATGGGAGGAGGAGAGGAGGAAGACAGGAGGGATGGGAGGAGGAGAGGTGGAAGACAGGAGGGATGGGAGGAGGAGAGGAGGAAGACAGGAGGGATGGGAGGAGGAGAGGTGGAAGACAGGAGGGATGGGAGGAGGAGAGGTGGAAGATAGGAGGGATGGGAGGAGAGGAGGAAGACAGGAGGGATGGGAGGAGAGAAGGAAGACAGGAGGGATGGGAGGAGGAGAGGAGGAAGACAGGAGGGATGGGAGGAGAGGAGGAAGACAGGAGGGATGGGAGGAGGAGAGGAGGAAGACAGGAGGGATGGGGAGGAGGAGAGGTAGATACATTTTGGTAAGCAAAATATACACATCTTATTGCATTTTTCAGTATTGTCCTGGATTTGACAATTAGGACCAGTGCGTGGTTGGAATGCCATGGGGTGTAGCATGAAACGTTAAACTGTTTGAAAAAGGGAGGGCAGAGAGTTCTTGTCCTCGCCTCTCGGTGGGACGCTGCTAAGGTGGAGGAGAGAGAGAGAGAGAGAGAGAGAGAGAGAGAGAGAGAGAGAGAGAGAGAGAGAGAGAGAGAGAGAGAGAGAGAGAGAGAGAGAGAGAGAGAGAGAGAGAGAGAGAGAGAGAGAGAGAGAGAGAGAGAGAGAGAGAGAGAGAGAAAAAGAGAGAGAGCAAAAGAGAGGGTCATTTCTGGGGTCCGTTTGCAAAAAAAAAATCATACGTGAATGCCATTTACTGGCCCGGCGTAGTTAGACATGGGTAGAGCCTTTGAAAGGGGCTTGTTGGAGAACGTGCTTTGTGGGCTGGTGAATGGGCCGGGAAAGGGGCCCAGACCCCCAGAGCACACTCACCCCAGGGGCAGGGACAAGTGGCTACACCTGGCAGCACCATGGCCCACCAATTAAAGAGCCTGCCAGCATTCTTCAGCCTGGACAAGGAGGGCCCGCAGAAAAGAGGGGAAGACAGAGGCAAGGAATGGCTGAAGGAGGGAAGGGTGGGGAGGGGGGAGGGGCGGGGAGGAAGGGAGATAGAATGGAGGACCACCCCTGCCCCTATAGTGCGCACACACATGAGCATGTGCCCGTCTTCAAGCGCACACACACACACGCGCAGGGAGGATGATTGGATGGGGAGATTTCAGACCACCTTGCACAGCGTAGGCTATCTTCTATCGTAAATGCCATCATCCATAATGGCTGGACCAGAGGGCACAGCAGACCTAGTTATACTGAGAGAGAGAAACAGTTCCCCGGGTACTCCCAACGAAGTATGCCAGAGAGGGGACCGGGCCTTTGAGCCGAGGTGAGCACACAGAGAATACTGGAGCCATCCATCACCCTCACACCCACTCCCCCCTCAGTTCTCCACCCCTCCCACAGCATCATAAGGAGCCATCCATCACTCAGACCTCCCCATCACCCTTCCTCTCCTTTGCTAATTTGGCCTCAATCTCCTCAGATCCCTCCTTCACCCCCCCCCCCCCCCCACCAGCACTGTGTTACTTCTCCGCTTTCTCTTTCTTATTCTCCCTCTTAATTTCTCCCTCCGTACCCTCTCTCTCTCTCTCTCTCTCTCTCTCTCTCTCTCTGTCTAGCCCGGTACTTCCAAGGCCCGCAGGCAGGCAGCCTGTCTCTACACCGGGCCACACCAGATGATGTATGTGGCCCCTGATCGATGGTGACATGGGGAGTAATTAAGAGGCTCGATAATGTAACCGGGCAGAATGAGACAACTGGCAACAGGCTCTGGGTGGCTGACTGATGCTCTGGAAGGAATGAGGGTGGAAGGGGGGGAGGGGGGGGGAGACGGAGGAAAATCGAGATGTGTCGAAGCAAGCCAAGAAATGTAATGAAATAAAGGACAGAGGGGAGATAGAGAGAGAGAGAGAAAGAAAGAGAGAGAGGGACCAGGACAACAAAGGGAAGGCTGGGTGTGAGGGTGAGTCCGTCTGCAGACCTGGTGGACCTGTGACTCCCCCTCAGTTGGTCCGAGGTGTACGGGGGGGGGGGCGGGGGGGGGGGTTTCGTTCGAGAACAGCAGCTGGCTTTGCAGTGTCATTGTGGCCATTCGCTGGAAGAAAACCTCCATCCCCCTCTTCCTCCTTGCCTCTCCCTCCCCCCACTCCCCCACCTACTTCCAACCCGCTGCTTTCCAAAAGCCCCCCCCCCCCCCGCCCCCAGTTTCCTTCCAGAAAACACTTCCCTAAAAGCTCCCATTTTCTCTCTCCATTCAGGCCTTCTACCAAAACGCTTCCCCTCCTTAACCCCCCCCCCCCACTGTCTCTCAATCCCACCCGACTCTTCCCCGTCCCCCCCCCCTCTGGGCACTGAAGCGGGGGGCTTGGGGACCGGGCTCCTAATCCTCTAAAAGCTGTGTTTAGCAGCCGCTGCTGTGGGCCTCCTCTCTGTGTCCGGGTGCAGGCTGGGCTCTATTAGGGGGCTCAGAGAGCCTGCAGGATCGCACCCTGAAAGACAGGCTCAACTCTGTTTGGATAACACCCTCCCTGACACACACTCGCCAAACAGGATTACCACCACACTCCGCTGGGCACTCGCCCTCGGGTCGTGTGTACTGTATGTGTGTGTGTGTGTGTGTGTGTGTGTGTGTGTGAGAGAGAGTGTGTCTACGTGTTGCAGCCCAGAGGTAAGTGTGAGCATGATGGACTCTAATAAATGTGTGATCGTGTGTGACATCGACATCGGAATAATCCATTTATAAGCCCCTCCCCCCCCCCATTTTTTTTCCAAGTAGAACAAATCCTCATCTTTATAAAAGGGCTATCAAACCCAGGAGCCTGGGAATTCCTGGCCGTGCTAGAGCAGCCCTGGCGTGTGTGTGTGCGTGTGTGTGTGCATGTGTGTGTGCGCGTGCGCATACCCGGGCGTCGCTGTGGGAACCTTCCCCTCCAGCACGTATGCGAGTGTCACACGGGAGCACGCTCAATGCTCCTTTGTCCCGCCCCTCCAGTTGTTTGCAGTTCGATGGCAACACTATCACCCGGGTACCCAGCTACACGCCATCCAATCAGCCACCTCCCACGCCCCGGCCACGCCACACCCCTCGACGCGGCACACGGGCAGAGCCAGTGGACACACAGAGGCAGCCTTGGACAAACAAACGTGTCCGGCGGCGGTCTGGAGGCCTGAAAACAGACTGTGCTCCAACCCCAAGACCTGCTGCTGTCCTGGGGGGGGCCCGGCTGGCTGATCTCTTGCAGACTGATGAAAGGCCCTCCGCTACTCGGGAGGAACTGGAGGAATCGGTGCTCGCTAATACGGGAGAGCCAATGAAGCGTCCTGTGAAGAGCGAGTGAGACAGCACCGAGGGGAGAGAGAGAAAGGGTGAGCATGTGGGCAAACTCGGTGTTAATTGAATCAGTCGGGTTCCGAAAGCGAGACTGCCGGCTCCTCATTCAGTCGGGACGAGCCGGGGTCGCTGAGCTGCCTGATTGGAGGATTGGGACTAGAGGCGGGGTCTTCACCACCTGTGATCCACACGGACGTCCCCCCCCCCCCCCCACAGAGGCTTGGAAGTAGCCCACCGGAGGATGTGATGAGTGACACACACACAGAGTGGGAGAGTTAGGGAGAGCAAGAGAGAGGGAGAGAGAGAGAGAAAGAGCAAGTGTGTGTGTGTGTGTGTGTCAGGCCTGGGGATGTCGGGAAGAATGGGGGACTGTCAAGCTTTGTTTTTCTGCCTGTTGATTCTGAATGTGTGCAATTAGTGAGGCGGCCAGGGGAGAGAGAGAGAGAGGGGGGGGGCCTCAGTCTCTCACAGTGAGAGAGGAGAGGACTAGCCCAACACTGTGCTGCTGAGAGACAGGGCCGGGGGAAGGAGGAGAGAAAGAGGGAGGGAGGTAAAGATGGATATTCCAAAATGTAACCTCCATTCAGTCATTCATGGCCCCTCGACCCCATTCACAGCCCCCTACGTGGGTTAGATGTAGCTAGAAGGAGAAGGGGCAGGCTTTTCAGCATTACTCAGTTACTGGAAAGGGAGAGCATATCCAGGCACTTACTGCATAGTACAGTTGTCCAACACACACACACACACACATCCCCTTCTCCCAGGGCCCCCACAGTGTTAAAGAGTTGAGGTGTGAGAGACACAGCACCTCTTCACATGGGCAGCTGGTCTAACTCCACAGCCCTGTCTGATTGACAGCAGGGGGAGAGGAAACATACACACACACACACACACACACACACACACACACATACATCCACACTGTAAAGGCATCTTGCGGCTGAGTATGTGCTACTTGATGTGTGCGTGTGTGTGCCTTACCTGTTGCAGGTCAGCCAGTGAGTACAGGTGAATGTGCTGGAGCAGGTATTCTCTGGGAAAGATCCTGCACAGGCAAACAGACGACAGCAAGGAGTCATCAATCTCTTGGGTCAGAAAGGATAACGTGATCAAAATGATACACATTGAAGTGTTGCATCTCTCCTTCAGCGGTTTGAATGAAGATAATCTAGGGAATAAAGCTCAGCCGGATTCCACAACAACTAGATCCATAAACATGCTCCTGGTTCATGCTGAGGTGCATCTAGATGAGGAAGAACCACGCACACAGGCCTGCCGCATAATACACACACTAAAAAGCCCCTGATGACACTGACCCTCGTGTAACCATGACTACAAAGGGCCTAGAAATTGCCCTGGAAATGGGGGTTAATTTATAGTGGAGTGAAGCATGCTGGGGCCTGATTAAGAGGTGAAGAGCAGCAGCTATCCTCGCCCCCCCCCCCCCCCCCCCACGTTCGCTGTTCCCAGCCTCTCCAGTCCACACACACAGACCTCAGACACACAAACGCACTCTCACTCACCCACGCTTGGCTAAATTACAACCCAAGGATCTATAGACCCAGAGAGTGACATAGCGAGAGAGGGGAGTGGAGAGAGAGGGTTAAAGATGGAGTTGGAGAGCAATTTATGTACACTCTACACACACACACATACAACCCTCACTCCTAAGTGAGAAGAGACATTAGCCCGCTGCTCTCTGCCCATAACAACCACATGCTAGTCTCTGTCCTGGACACTTTTAAACGCGCATTGGTCTGTATGTAGGCGTGCATGAAAGCATGAGTGTGCAACACTATTAGAGAAAGCATTAAGATATGTGTGTGGGTGTGCCCATTCACCAAGCAGGAGCTGCGGTCATTATGTGAGTGAGTAGGATGGCTGGGTTCCAGTCGAACCCCATTCACAGATCAGCCCCAAGCCTCATTAGCCTCTGTGTTCTTTAAGCCACTAATCTGACTGATACACACACACACACACACACAGGCCGGGTGGGCGGGCTGTTTGTTTAGCTGAAGATGAATTCTCTTTTCTCATGTTTATAGGCTTTTCTGGTCATTAGAGACACCGAGGTGGAGGGCGTTCCTCTCGTTGACCTACTAGGGTCACCTCCCCTGCTACAGCACAGTCACATCAGGTCTTACAGGAAAAAGGAATACCCTTTATCAGACTTGACTAACTACATAACCGCAGATAAAGCCTAAGAAGAAACATGCTGGGTGGAGGTGGAAAAAACAAACCCTGAGCCCGCTGATACAGTATCTGCAGCAAGATTTCAAGGTGTTAAATCGAGGAACTGATACCAGTGGGATAGAGGCGGTAGACTGGGGCCGAAGTTTGCTTGTGTATGTGTGTATAGCGGGACACCACTCAAGCTAGTCTCCACTGTCTCCAGGCTAAATCCCCCCCTGAGCTCTGGGTGAGTGTGCGCGAGCATGAGAGGACTGCCCGTCTCTCTCTCTCGACGACCCGTCTTCCTGCGTGTCTGAGACGGCCTGTCGCTCTGACTGCCTGTCTCTCTGCGTCGGTGGGAGCCCATAGATACAGGCCTGGCTGACAAACAGAGCAGCTAGGAGACCTTATCAGTGGTGACACCCCGAGCCCACATCACATGTAAACCATGCCCATCACACACACACACACACACAAACACACACACACACATATTTCTGTTGCACTCTCTCCTAACACGCACACACGGGCAGAAACATAACGGCTGTGTTGATTGTTGCTGTTGGTATCAGTGCTAGGTCTCACCACGCCCAGGACGGGGGGCTCTGGCCAGGGTGCATGCAATGTGGCCTGATAAGTATTATTTCGTGATTGCCACGGGCTTCACTGGTGTGCAATGAAGGAGTTTCTGAGCCCTTGTGTGTGAACGGGGAGATTAACCCTCCTGCAGAGGGGTGTGAACGCAGTGTGAAGTCAGTCCCACGTACGACTGAGGGGAAGCATCTGTGTTCCTCGCCTGAGTCTGTGTGTGTGTGTAAATCCTGCACTGTAGTCAGTGAGCTTAAGCGCGCACACCAACACACACATGTGGTACAGTTTGACTGTGTGTGGTGTGTGTGTGTGTGTGTGTGTGTGCGCGGGGGGGGGGGTACTGCTGGGGTTCAGACATGGGTGTTAGATCACAGTGGTGGGTGTGGGCTGTGACAGCTCTCTCTCCTCTCTCACAACCCCACTGTAAACACACTCCAGTATACCTTCACCCCTCCAGGCTGGTCTGGGACCAGACACTCCAGGCAGACCCAGTGGTGGGTATAGCTCTGGACAGAGCCTGGAGCAGCGACGCTCCGCCCCAGGACGCCCAGTGCAGGGCCTGATCAGAGGCCAGGGGAGGTGAGGGATGGCTGGGGGAAGGTTTTAGCGCCACCGGCCTCATTAATCCTGCCGTGTTTGGAAGTGCGGGGCATTAGCCGCCGCGCGCTAATGGTGTGCTGGTAAACACTGGCCCCGGTGATGCTCCTCATGCTCCGGGGTCGCCGTCCGCTACCGTAAACACACCACCGACAGATCCAGACCAGCCCCCCCTCCCCCTGGCTCCTCCCCTGGCTCTGGGCAGGGCATGGCCCGGGTCTGGACAGCTGGATCCTCTCTGTGGAACTTGGGGGGGTGGGGGGGGGGGGGGGCACGTTAAAGAAATAAGGATGGGTGTGGGCACCGCACCACTACACCAAGGCCCCCGGCAGTCAGACGGACGCCCGTGTGAGAACACGCACGCAGGCCGTGTCACAGAGCCGTGACGGGGAGGGAGAGCTTCCCATGCGGGGCGTGGCTCGCCGGCCGCTCCGGCGGAGCTTGCGGGGCGCCGGCAGGGTCTGTGCGACGGCAGACTGGAAGATGGTGAGTGAGCGGGTGGGTCTGTGAGGAGGGGGAGGGGCTCAGACAGGAGTAGCCCCAGGCAGAGCAGGGGGCATTCATCAGCCCCCCAGACATGCCTTTTAGTGAATACTTCCCCTCATATAAACACATGGGACCCCCCCCCCCACACACACACTTCCCACCCACCCATCCTACATAGCTCAGACAGAAAGAGCACATGAGACAGGCCTTCACACACACACACACACACACACACGCGCACGGAATCAACAGTGGAGCTTTCAACAGACAACCTAAATTCCACCCTGCTGTACAGTGTTCCACCTGCTCTGTACTCCCCCCCCCTCCCTCCCCGGACTCTTATCCTCATCCTCCATGTCTCTGTCTGGGTAAGGGCTGTCTCTCTCTCAGATCAAGTCTTCCTACGCTGGGTGCCGTGTGTGGGGGGGGGGCGGCACACGCGTGTGCGTGTGCGTGTGTGTGTGTGTGATGGCGTGCCGCCAACCTGCGCCGCAGGTCCTCGGCGACGGCAGCACGGCAGCTGAACAGGTAGGCCCGCAGGGACTGGAGCTGCTGGCGGAGTCGGAGCACGGCGGCCAGGCCCGGGCTGTGCTCGTACAGGCACGGGTTCAGCTGACGCACGTCCAGCAGGGGCTCCTCCCACACAAACTCCAGGAACTCCTTCGCCTGCTTCGACACCTGGGGAGGGGGGGGGGGGGGGGAGGAGGGTGGAGGGGGAGTGTGTTTGTGTCTGCATTTTCCTGTGCACTGGGTACGGGCGTGCGTCTGTTGAGTGCGTGCACGTGCGTGTGAGGGTGTTTTGGCGCGCGCGTGTAATCCATGTGTTCCTGCGTGTGAGTGTGTGCATGTGTGTGTGTACCTTGTGTCTGCTGGTGTCCCAGTTGCGCAGCAGGCGGGCAGGGATGAGGAAGAGGTTGTCCTGGTGGCAGCTCTGACAGTAGTACCAGCCACTGTAGAAGCACACCGTGGCCTTGCCCCGAGACAATCCCACCGGGCGCTGGCAACCTGGGAGGGGGACATAGATCTGGTTCACTTCTGCACAGGGGAAGCAGGTCTCACTGGATGTGTGTGTGTGTCCCCCCATGTACCCCCATGTATGGATGGGTATGTATGTGTGTGTGTGTGTGTGTCCCAGAGTGCAGGTTACCCAACCGAGCTCAAAGGTGAACGACACAAACTCTATAGACAGATTGGTCCACTGAGGTCGCTGACACGAGGCGTGTTGACCTCAGGTGAGCAGGGTCGCAGGACGGACGGACGGACGGACGGGGGTAGGGTCAGCTTAATGTTTAAGGGGTTTAGGGTTCTGTGTCTGGGTCCCTTAACTCAGTGTTAATGTATGACCGTTTATAGACCCCCCCCCCTTTAAATACCTTAGGATCCAGCCAACCAAGAAGACCAACATCCTCACCTACTAGTCCCGGTTTCATATCTTTAGTTCAAAAGGAGCATAGCTGATTTGAATTGAAAAGGATAAAACAACCACTTTGAGTCACTACAGGGTTTGGCGTGGGACACTGAATGAGGTTCTTTCAGAACCCGGCGTGTTGTGCACGGATCGTCTCTCACATCAGCCAAGTCCCCGGGCTGATCTGAAGATCACAAGGTTTCCTTCGTCCTACCCGTGCAGTAGTCACAACAGAGCCCACTTCAATGGCTTCCTGTGGAATAAACAGTGGAGAGGTGGATCCTCGGCTCCATTCATCCCCTCGGCGCTGCTCCCCTGTGCTTTGTCTCTCTCTCCCTTTCTAGTTCCTGCTCTCCCCCAAACACCCGGCCCGTCCGGGCGACAGACGCGGCGCTCGCCAACCCAAACAGGTGACCGCGGGAGGTGTCCCTTATCCCCCCCCCCCCCCGCAATCTGGGGGAGAGTGTGGGCACGGGACGGCACAGCCGGGGCAAAAAAGGAGGGGAAGAAAGGAGAGGAAAGAGAAGGAAGTGTGTGTGTGTGTGTGTGGGGGGGGGGGGGGGGGGTGGTGCAGACTTGCAGGCTGCCGTCAGTGGAGCGTGGCGTACGTACTCAACAGATGCATGAGTGAACGTGCGAGAGGAAAACAGAACGAGAGGGAGAGGGAGAGAGAGAGAGAGAGAGAGAGAGAGAGGGAGAGAGGGATTAGAGAAAGACAGAGAGTTGAAGACAGAGAGCTGGAGATAGAGCGAGTGTGCGTCTCCAGGGCTGGAGGCCAGCGTGGCACCAGAGGAGCCCCCTTATCAGAGTCTGGGATCTGGGAGAGCCACGCAGCCCTTGATACCAGCAGGCCACCGTGGCCTTGCTCTGTCTGACTGGCCCTTGCGGTTGTTATGTAGTTGGAGTAGAGGAGGAGGGGGGAGGGAGGGGAGGGGGTGACAAACATAGATTCAAGGCACCGTTCCAGAAACACGGCGAAAGCACCGAGGCCGCCTGACGTGAAGAAAACCAAAGTGGCAGCACATTAAGGTTTCAGTGTGCAGGTGGGGGTTACACATGTCCACATGTCACCAGGTACAGAATGGCTGGCGAACATGTGTCATCAATGAGTTTACGTCAGATATAAATATGGCCAAACATAGCCTCGGTCAGGATGTCTCCATTTAGTGGTTACCTACAAAATCACCATAATGCCTCGTTTAAGCTCCTCTTGAACTGCTCGACTGATTGGAACCTCCTCTGCCGTACAAGACGCCATGTTGTTAATATGAGTCAGTTATAGATCACTAAGCAGGGACGGCTGTACTTGTGTTTCCATGGGAGGGAAGAGAGAGGGCAGAGGGGAAAGAGAGAGAGAGAAAGCGAAGGAGGGACACGGAGAGAAAGAAAGGCTATCCTTCTGGGCCCTCCAAGCCCAGATCCTCAGGTCCAGTTCCTAAATGCAGTGGTCGGACCAACTGAGGTTAGCGACCAGCACCAGGCCAACTGGGTCTAATGTAAACTTGAGGTTTGTGTGGGGCAGGGACGCCCGGCTATAAAAAGGTGCTGTTCCTCCATCTCCCTCTCCTCCCCTCCCTCCATCAGGCCTCTCTTTCCTTTCTCTCCTTCCATCACCTCTCCTTCTTCTCCCTCTCTCCACTCTCTCTCTCTCTCTGCCTCCACTGGCTCCTGTGGTGGGGTGAACCACTGACCACGCGGTAGGGTGTCGTGTGTCCCAGCTGTCCTGTAATCAGCGTAGCAGCGCGGGGCAAACCCACACTAACCACCCCTGTTCTATAAATAACACACGGTCCACCCCCACAAACCCATGCAGGCCTCTGGGCCCATCCAACCCACTCCACCACCTCACAGCCCCAGCCCCAATAGGACTGGAGTCATTTAGAGCTAGTTTAGCTCAGCTTCATTGAGGTAAAGTGCACCGTATTCGTGGCCCCTACCTCCACACTACCTCCACAAGTACACAGACTCGGGCGCGTGCTGAGCATCGAGAGAACCAGGCCATTTCCTGGTGGTCTGAGGCATGTTTTGGCCTACCGTGAACAGTCAACTTAACCAGCGATATTACTATTATATTATTGCAACATGGACAGAGTGGAATAATGTTATGTTGTTATGGCTGGTTAAGTTGACTGTTCACGGCAGGCCAGAACCATACAGCAAGCACTAGACGTTACGTCGTCAGGTCTCTCAGCGGTGCACAGCAACCACCTATAGGCTTATCGAGCGATATCAAATTTGAGACCAAACGCCCGGCAAAACAGACTGTGAGGGAACAGGAAAGCCTTTGTGTGTGTGCGCGGGCTACGATCGGTGTATTCCTCGTGTATTTTCGGAGGGGTTTGCATATGCAAACGCTCGGGGAGGATTCTTCGGGAAAAGGAACATTCTCAGGGGTCTGACATGGGAGTCTAATTCCCCAAACGGTCTCAATCCGCCGCTGGGCAGGACTCCTAGACAGTCAGGTGACTCCAGGGAGACACCAAGGGTACAGAGCCCTCTGGCTCCCACTGAGGATAGACAAAGGACACCCTCCAGCTTTGTGACTGCTGACCTCCTGTCATGGCCGGGGGCCAGCCCAAGTCCCGGTCAGTGTCCAGAAGCGCTGTGTCACTTCTGGGAAGGATCTGGCATCCGGCACGGCGAGGTGACCGCTGTGTCATGTGGTGGTTGCGGGCGGCCTCGCGCGCCTGCCGCTGACAGGAAGGAAACCCAAAACAACAACTCACACTGAAAACAATCACAAGCAGCGTATGGTCTGCTGGACCTGCTGGGGCCTTCACCAAACCACAGCTAACAACATCACACTGCACAGAGAGAGAGAGAGAGAGAGAGAGAGAGAGAGAGAGAGAGAGAGAGAGAGAGAGAGAGAGAGGGAGGGGGAGAGAGAGAGAGAGAGAGAGAGAGACAGGGGGGGGGGGAGAGAGAGAGAGAGAGAGGGGAAGAGAGAGAAAGGGAGAGGAAGGGAGACGGGCCATTCTACAGCCCTGCCAGCAAGAGGACAGGTTAAAGCTGGGACACACACACACATCATGGGAACATGCCCTGTGGAGTGGCCATACAGTGGGAAACTGTTGGGAGATCCGAGCAGGGAGTGGCAAATCTCAGGCTCTCACCGCCCAGAGGCCAGCCCAGGGTACCCCAAAAAGGCCTCCCTGGAGCAGAGGGGAGGGGGGGGGCGACCCCAGGTGAACTGGGACTGAAGCACAGGGTTCCTCTCCAGGGTAGATTCCTAACCCACTGAGGACCCTTTTCAGCCCTTTAGTCCTCAGCCAAGCTTTCAACTGTCCCAGCACTTAGAGCCCAGCGCCTTGAAGAGGGACATGGGTTACTGTGTGTTTGTGAGGGTGTGTGAGAGAGAGACAGAGAGAGACAGGGTAGAGAGGGGGAGGGCATTATGACAGCAAAGACAAGAGGCCTGTCTTTGATGTGTCTCACTCATGCGGACCAAACACTCGAACGTGCGCACAGAGAGAGAGAAGCATGGGAGACTGTGTGAGGGGGGGGGCTGTACAGACCATCTTTTGATGTGAACACTCCTACTTTCAGAACCCCACACCTACCAATTCCCACCCAGGCCGGATCTTTCTCAGCCCCTCTCGGTCCTTTTGCTCCAGGACGGTCCCCCTCTTCTCCCCCCCCCCCCCCCCCCCCCCGCCCCACCCAGAGACCCTGGCCCCAGGACCCTGTGAATCTGAACCAGCTGAATGACGTGGGGTCAGGACACCTGGGGAAACGCATTCAGCATCAGAGGACTTGACAGGACAGTAGTGCGGGTGTGTGTTTGTGTGTGTGTGTTGAGGTGAGGGCGTCTCAGGCTTCAAACAGACACCGGCCACATCCTTGAAAAATAAAACTCCCTTGTTACTGCCCAGTCGAATAAATGTTGGTCATTAAATTCAGTTTTCCGCTTGGTTTTTGATGTTATATCAACAATCAGTCTTTATCGGTAGGGGCGGGGCTTAACATTCACTCTACAGACTTGAAAGAAGTTCAAAACAACAACGACCGCTGAGCAGGTGCGACAAAGGGCTGACCCTGATGTCATCATCAGCACATCCCACTGGCCTGCTTTCAGAAACACCTCTGCTTTCTGAGAAACCCAATTTCCCACTCCAATCCCAGACACGGGCTTTATGTAACAGCTGTTAGATGTTAACTTTGGACCGCAACAGCTGTTTGACGTAGTTCCAGCACCACGCGGACGGACGTCCAGTAACGGCCGGGAGAGCGGTTTGGCTGCTTGGTCAGCCCCAGCGATGCCGTCTACCTCACCGCAGGTTAGCAGGCCAGTGGAACGCTGGGTCATTAGGAGGGTCTGGAGGCAGAGCATGGCTCTGGATTCTCCCCCGACAGCCCCCACTAACTCTCTCACATCCCTCCATTTCTTCCCCTCACCATCACTGTGACACACTTACTTTCTTTCTCCCCCCCCCCCCCCCCCTCTCTCTCTCTCTTGCTCTCTCTCCCTCCCTCCCTCCCTCTCTTGACACAGCTTGCCTCCTTTCTCTCACGTTTTCCCTATTGCACCCTTTTAATCCCCTTCTCTTTCGCTCCCTCGCTCATTCTCCACACCGTCCTGTCCTCGCTCCCTCCTCACCCCGTGCCCTGCTAATCCCTCTGCCAGTGCCTCGGAGACCAGGGCTATTTGTTTAGAGGAGGCCATTAAAGTCTAATACAACAAGCTGGCCCCTGACTCTCAGTCCGTGGCTAAGTGACTGGCTTGAACAAGCAGTCAAATGGAAACTGGCACCGGACCAAAGAATGAGGGGAGAGAGGGCTGGGGAGGACGGGAAGAGAGGGGGAGAAAGATGGAGACTGACGGTGATGGTCTGAATGTAGAGGGTGAAAGAGAGACAGTAAGAGGAGAGAGGGAGATTGATAATGAGCAAGAAATGGAGAACATAATGAGCAAGAATAATGAGCAAGAAATGAAGAAATGCACAACAACAAAAAAGGAGTAAAAACCGTTTGGCAGAAGAAAAAAAGGCAGAAAGATAGAGAACGAGAGGGAGCGAATAAGAGAAATAGTTCAGTGAACACGATGAGAGCAGGGAGAGACTGAGAGTCTGAATGAGAGAGAGAAAGAATAGACGCAACAACAACAAAAAAAATGAGAAGAAAAAAAAAAAAGGAAAGTAGAAAGGGAGGAATAGGAAGAATGAATGAAAAGAGCTGTGCAGTGAGCCGGCTGCATCCAGCTGTTTCTCTCTTTGGGGGTGGACACGTTTTAATCACAAGCCCCTCTGTCCAGGCCCTCAATCAAACAATTAGCTTCCGCATTGACCACAGCATACTGCACCCTCTTTCATGCTAAAAAGGGGATTTTTGTCTTGCGCTTCATCCCGGCCAATTATTGTCAGGTGCCCGCTCTCCTTGTTCATCCGGCCTTTCAAACGGCCTGCATTAATAGGCCAGTTGTTACAAGGCAGGAGGAGGGAAAGAGGCTCATTCAAACCTTTTTGGCCAGCCGGGGTTTCACACCCAGAAAGACCAAACAAGCAGCCGACCATTTACTGAGCTGTCAGGACAGCCTGGAGGAAAGACCAACCAGAGAGACTGGAGCAACACAGAGATACCACAGAGAGAAGCAGTGGTATCACTTTATGGGGAAAAGATTATATCTCCCCGGTTTGAATTGTTTGTATACAGGACACTGGAATATCCTGCACGTCATCATTACTTTGTTAAAACAACTGTGGGTAGTATGTTACCTCTAGGGTGCATGGAGCAACAAGGCTTTTATTCCACAGTAGAAAGACTAGCAACAGTAAAAAAAAAACACACACTCAAAACAGTTAACGTGACCCAGCTCCCCTGACGGGGGCAGGGCTGCTGCGTCCTGGAGACAGGGGGGGTCCACAGGGGGGGTCCACAGGGGGGGGTCCATGACCTGCCCCAGGGAGATATGCTTGTGCTCTGGGCTCAAAGACCCAGCCAGGGGAGCAGACACCTTGATCCCTGGTAGTCCTCCGGACCCGTTTGAAGCCAGCCACAACAAAGCTGCCACCAAAGGCAGTGTCGCTAGGCACCATGGGTAATGCCATGGTTGAGCTATGCAGTTTAAATAAATAAAAACAAACAGGGGCGTGCATGAGTGTGTGCATCAAGTATAATTCTAGGCTATTCGAAGCCACTGCTCTCAGTTGAGAACACGGTTCAGATGGTGTCCTTTGAAATAGGGCGGAAAAGGGGTGAAATCAAGGATGACAGAATGGGAGATAAAAAAAGTAACTCCCCTGCCCAACCCCGAACCTCTAACCACAACCCCCCCCCCCCCCCCCCCCCGTGTGTTGAAGGGTTAGTGGAATATAATTTTCTCCCAGTCTGACAGTCAGATCCTCATGTCAGTCCCTCTGTCCACATCTGTCCTAAGATGTGGACAGACGCTCCGAGGGGTCAGGGCGAGCCTGAGGGCTGGTCCCTCCAGACAAACACTCGCTCCACCTTAGCAGATCCACGGAGGTCCACCTGGCAGATACAAGCCACTCGTTGCACCATCTCCACATCGTTATCTGCTCTCTGACACGCCGAGCCTGCTAAACACACTCATTAACACTGATAAGCTGGTTTGCGCAAACCCTACGGACAGGTCTGGGCCAATCAGTCTACATCTGGGGCGCTCGGCTGTCATTCTTGGTGGAGGAATCTAAGGAGGAGGGCAAGTGTTTTAGATAATGACGGTCACCTCGTGTGTCAGGGTGGACAATGCAATGGGATGGGTCTGTCTGACAAGGAGTCAGTGGAAGATATGGCTGGATGAACCAATGTGTGGGGAGGAGTGGGACATTGGGGCTGGAGTGGCTGTGTGTGTGTGTGTGTGTGTGTGTGTGTGTGTGTGTGTGTGTGTGTGTGTGTGTACGCCTGTGTGTGAGGGAGACAGACAGTCAGTCTTGAGTTTCTGTGCTCTGTGGGATAAAGGGTAATATATGTGTGTGTGTGTGTGTGGGAGTGCAGGGGGGCCGGGGGCAGGTCATTCACACACCTGCACACCTGAAGCTTTGGGTGGTGAGCCCCTTCTCCACAGCCAGGCAGGTGAGGATGCTGAGAAAGCTGGTGGTGACCGACTGGCGCTTGGCCCTCTGGGCCTCCCTGTGCCTCCTCTCCCTGGCCGGCCTGCTCCTCAGCAGCGCCCCCCCGTCCTCCCCCTGGGGCCGCTGGACATCCACCGCCCGCCGCAGGGCCTCTATCCAGTCCTGGGCCTTGGGTTGGCTTTCCGCTCGCAGATGCAGTACCTCGCTGGGGAACACCACCTGGAAGCGGGCCGAGGTGCCGGGGCCGGAGGTAGTGGTGGCGGCGTCCTGGTCCTCGTGGCGCTGCACGGCCAGGCAGGAGGCCAGCTGGTAGCGGAGGACGGGCTCGGACACGGGGCCCCGGCCCTCGGTGGGGAAGGCCCGCAGCGAGGAGCGGCTCAGCACGAAGGTGAACGCCCGCCAGTTGTTGAGGTCGGTCAGCTGGTGGAGCAGCCCCGCCTTCAGCACGTCGGCACAGCGCTGGGTGAAGAGGGGCAGGGCGGTGGGCCGGGCCGGGGCGGCCCGCGGCGGGGGCTCCTCCCCGGGAGGCGGGCTGTCGCCGTCGAGCCGCAGGTCCAGGCCGGAGGAGGAGGAGGGGGAGGAGGGCGACATGGGGGTGGGCGGCGCCTCGGCCGGCTGGTTGTCGGCGCGGGCGGGGGGCCTCGCGGCCAGCACCCTCTCCCAGATGAGCCGGCGCCAGTCCAGCGCCTCCCACTGGCAGGAGGCGCGCAGCTGCAGGCGGGTGCTGTTGAAGAAGAGAGCCTGGAGGACGCGGCGGTCCTGCGCCTGGGGCGGCCCGCCCACGCTCTGGCAGTGCGACAGGGAGTAGGCGGTGCCCAGCTGCCGGTTGGCGCTGCTGTCCAGGTCGTAGAGGCGGAGCTCGCAGGGGGTCAGCTCCACGTGGCAGGCGCCCCAGCGCCCCTTGGGCCCCTCGCGGTGCTCCATCGGCCCCTGCTTCACCACGCTGCCACTGCTGCTGTCCTTGTGAGCTGGAACACACACAGGCGGGAGGGGCGTGTTAACGATGCCTGGAGCTACACAGTCTTTCCTATTGTACTGCAGTGAGACTTGCAGAGGGGCAGAGAGGGCAGCAGATGATGGGATGTGAAGTGCTTAAGAGGGGGTGGGAAGGATCTGCTGGCAGCCACACACACTCCATTACTCTCTTATCATTCCATTTCATCTTCTAATCCCACCACACCATCCATATTACTAGTTCGATTAAACAGGACTGTGTCGTACATACTGTAGTAGTGTGTGAAAACTAGAAAACGGCAGACTTCGCCCACCGAAAAACGACTCATTTACAGTTTCCTAGAGGTTTCTAGAGGTTGAGATATAGGTCTGGGAAGGGAAGGACTGGCACTCAAAGATGTCTGCTTCAGAGAGGCCAGACCTAGTGTCTAGGAGTCAGTGGTTCGAGCCCCTAACTACTGGCACCTATCTGTCTCCTTCAGCTCAAACCGCTTACACAGCTTTTCTTCCAACTTCAATTAGTGTGACAGTGTCGCCACCGAGGAGCTGTAATCTGACACGCACTTCCCCCGTCCTCACCATATATCTACACCCAACACGGACGCAGGCCTTTAGATATGAGCTATTATATTTTGCTTGGTGATAACAGCCCATGGGACTAACATGAGACTCCTTCCTGTGACCTTAGCAGGAAGTGGCGGCATTGTTAGAGGGGTCGCTGTGCAAACACGCGGCCCAGGAGAAAGGGCTAATCTGGGGCACGCCCTGCCCCCTTGGCCCTTCCTCTCTCCGGGCTGCTCCTTTTCGCACACGCCCTCCTTTATCTCCCTTCCTCTACGGTGCGGTCCTACTCCTCGCATCTCGCCTGTCCCCTTCCCGCGGCGGGCTGGACTCGGGGTCACGTAGGCGCGCGGTGAGAGGGACAACAACGAGGGGGGGGAACTGGGGAGTGTCGCTCCCTCGATCGGCGTGACTGGCCCTGCGAGACACCATCAGTCAGCGAATGAGGTAGAGGCGGCTGGGTCACATGACTCTCTTGGCGAGCCTATCAGACAACGCAGTGGACTACCTGATTAGGTGATTGAGTAGCTGATAACCCTGGGTTGCTATGACGGCCCAGTGTGTGGTGTGATGCGAGGACTCACTCGTGTATGAAGTGGTAGAGTGGGGCATCTAGTTAATGATACCCTAACTGCTTGTGAGCAGTCACACACAGTCACGCACATTTAACTACCGACAGCTGTATACACTTAGTGACTAGGTCAATTAGGAAACCAACCTAAATACAAATGGCTTTCAAAGGGTAATTTACCCCACCCCTTTTCTGTGACTAAAAGGTGGTGGTGAGTGTGTGTCCCATCAATCTTATGCAATCTAATGGAATTAATAGAGAAGGCGACACCGAGTCTTCAACTTGCATACTAAAAACAACTCATCTCACTTCAGGCCACTAATGAATATGCAAATGAGTTTGAGAAGCAATTGGGATTCTGTCTCAGTTGACATGGCATTGGCAGTTGACATGCTCGAGGGAGTCTGAATCAGAATTAGCGTGCCTGCGTGCGTACGGGAGAGAGTGAATGTCGCTCTGTTCAATTACACTTTGGCGGTGTACTGTGGCCTCACGCTCCAACGGTGCTCTGAGAGTTAAACACACACACACACACATGCTAGAAGCCAGGCCTGCAATCAAAGCTGAAATTCTGTTCAAAAACAGCCAACGCACAGGCCCGGGAGCTCGTCCTGCAGAAGCCCTTTCCTCTCCTCCTCCTCCTTTCCTCCTCTTCCCCCTCTCCTCCTCCTGCCCTCCTTCACCTCCCTGCCCATCTCCTCCTCCTCCACCCCCTTTTCCTCGATCACCCTGGAGCTGCTGGCTGGAGAGAACGTGACAGTAAGCACTGGAACAAGGACTATCCAGGCTATAATTTGAGGGACGTTTGAAGCTGGAAAGAGGGAGTACCGGTCCAGTTAGCACACTAAGCAGAGATGCCAGAACTTTCTAAATGCCAGAGAGGACAGCAAGAGCAGTCCCTCACTTCTACCAATACCCCGACACACCCAGAAGTGCAGGAGCCAATCATAACATAGCTGGTGCTATTCTGTAACTCTGGCCTTCAAAAGCACTTTGGACCCCTGCTGGTTTCAGAACACTAAGGCCTGACTCGACCTAACCCAACCCAATCAGGACTGCCTACCAGAAAGAACTCCATTCAGCCATTTAGGGAGATTATATTACCCTCAGCAGTACCTGAAAGCTGAAGGTTGTTCTCTCTCTCGCTCTCTCTCTTCGTTATCTGCATTTTGCGCTCTCCGTTTCCATCTCCCTGCCTGGCTCTCTGGTTGACTGGCTGGCATGGTGCTGGAGCCAACAGATCCATCAATGTTAGGGGTTGGATCGCAGCAGAGAAGCCCTTAAATGTCACCTGGGAGGCGGGGCTGAGCTAGGCGTGGGCTGGTTCAGGAGGGAGAGCCAGGGGACAGGGGGCTCTAGCATGCTAGTGGTTCCAATTCCCTGTTGTATCCTAGTCCTACACCCCCAAATTAATCGGTGTTTAAACAGTAGCGTCTGTGTGTGTTTATGTTTTTGTGTGTCTGTATTTGTGTGTGTGTCTGTATTTGCGTGTGAGTCTGTGTGTGTGCGTGCGTGTGTGTGTGGGGGGTATGTACTGGCCATTTTTGTGTATTTATAAGACTGCCAAATAGTGTGGATAGTCATAGACAACGGATTCCATGTCTCAAACTAAATGGATACATTGCATATCCACGATTATCCTCCATTATCTAGAAAGCATTGTCAACCATAGGCTTAATGACAGGCAGGAAGAATCATCTCCTTAGAGCGCGTCTGCTGGTAATAGAAAAGCTGCTTTTACCACCCCTGTGTGGTCTGTCCCTCCCTGTTCTCCAGTCAACTCATAATGCCTTTTCACACACATGCTAATCCTGCTAACATTAGGCCTAATTGGGCCCCTCTCTGATAGCCTCATTAGTGACAGGATTACACGCCATTATCTTCTTTAGGGAGGATCTCCTCCTCTCCTTGCCTCGTCTAAACAAACAAACAAACAAACCAACCCACACTAAGCAAATGCTGGATCCTCCTCACCAGGTAAACATCTCTAGATGCTCTGCTGCTGTTGATGGCTTCAGAGCAGCTGTGTCATAATAACAGCGATGCGGTGATATTGTCCTCAAGGTCCCAGTTGTTACGTATGTTTTACACCGAGTAAGTTACGCGACGAAATGAGACTAACGCAGAAAAACAGAGACAGAGATGATAGAAGAAAACAAAGACACAGGAAGACAACCTCACCTCCTCTCTGGTCCTCCAGTGCCATGTTCTTCAGCGTGTTCTTGTCTACGGCTGGCAGACCGTTATCAGTGTATGACGGTCTGTAGTTGATGTCGGAGCGGGAGCGGTTGTGCCCGCGTTGGAAGGCTGCGTTGGAGGAGGAAGTGTTGTTGCCGTCCTTGGTGTGGGCGGCCAAGTCGTTGGTCGAGCGTGCCCGGCTCCTCTTGCCGTGCCTCAGGCCCAGCACACTGAAGGCAGAGGGCTGGTCGGACCAAGCCAGGCTCCGGGGGCCAACCTCCACCTGCTCCCTCGCCAGCAGACCCCACACCCCGCTGGAGCTGAGCTTCCCCAGGGCAGAGGAGGACACATCCTGCAGCTTGGCTTGCCTTATGCCGTGTTGTTCCTTAGCCTGGCTCTGACAACCTCCACCCTGGCCCCCATCCAGGCAGTGGATGAAGTCCTCCGTGGCCTCCAGGGCAGGGCTGATGTCTTCCACCTCCAGCCCCTCCATGGATCTCCCAGGCTGGGCCCCGTGTGGATGGTCTCAGGGGGCGTGGAGGAGTTCTCTGGGGGTCTGCGCCGGGAATGGAGGAGATGATCCAAGCGTCTCTGGGCCTCGCCGACGGAGCATCTGCTGTCTGAGCCCCAGAGAGAGGTAGATCGACCAGCTGGTGTTTCCCCGAAGGCAAACACTCCTTCCAGAAATCTCCTCTTCAGCTAGGCTCTGTTAATGAAATAGCTACAGGGGCAGTGCTAATGGGGCTAAAGGCTTGAAGTTGACACACTAAATGGAGTAGCTGGCAAGAACTCTTATGGCGTAGCTTTGTGTGGCAAGTTGCCCTTCACACCAGCTGATGGCTCACTCTTGATCAATCTGAGAGTGGGAAGACTGAATCCACAAGTAGGAAGAAGTGTTGCTGCAGGATGGAGGGTTCCTCATATACCTAAAGTGATGTCATCAGAAGGGGACAACTTCAGGCTTCAATTTGACACAGAACAAAAGAGGAAGCAGAAAAGCGGAAGCATGTCAAGATAGAATGATAATCAGGAACTATAGCAGAAGCTAAAATATTATTGAAATAACATTCAACATTTCCTCCTTTCCCCAAGACTATATTAAGTTATAAGTAAGGATACTGCAAAAACAGGTAGACACAGCCGCTCAACTCAGCACCTACCCTCAGCACAGAAATATCCTCAGGCATGTACAGTACATTTCCCTCTACCACACTCCAGGAGTCTGGCTATGAGGCTAGTCCGCTGTGTGCCTCATCGCAGATAGCAAGATGTGATGACAACAAAGCCATGCATAGCTTCAGCTGTTTCTGTGCCTGTGAACCCACCCCAGGATTAATCCACCCTTCCCTTCCCTGGTGGAAACTATGATTAAGAGTTTTTTGTTTGCAATGTAGCCTCTTTATGCCATTCTTTTCTCCTCTCACTGGCTCTTCCTCTCACTAGCTCTTCCTCTCATCGGCTCTTCCTCTCATCGGCTCTTCCTCTCACTGGCCCATCGATTGCCCTCTCCCTTACTCCCCAGATGGCTTAGTGTCTTATACTGTCTTTCAGGCATTCATTATTGAGAGGGCATTACATCACTACCAGCCAATCCCTAAACAGCATACTGTCAGCACTTCCGTGTGTGTCTGTGTGTCAGAGGGCATAAAAACCTGTGCTTGTTATTATCCATTCCATCACCCCCTGGAGAGAGACAGTGTGACACCATCTTTACAACCAATCTGACACAAATCATCAGTTTTCTTCCACAGTGACAACACTATCAGCAGCTATACTGTAGCTCCAAGCCAATCCTACACTGACAGACAATACAAAACAACAGCATTGCTCCAGGATTTATGTAAAAATAAAAATTTGCTTCAGTTCATGATCAGCTTGACATTTAGAACACCGACTTGACTTGAGAGAGTTTATGAGAGAGAGAGAGAGAGAGAGAGAGAGAGAGAGAGAGAGAGAGAGAGAGAGAGAGAGAGAGAGAGAGAGAGAGAGAGAGAGAGAGAGAGAGATGCATCTTTCTCAATTATGAGCGCAAACAAGAAAGAAATGAGAACAGACGCTGCACATCCCACCGATGACGCTGTGTTGTCCCAGCTGAAACTGCAGTGGGTGTCTTCATCACCTTTCGACAGTATGACATGAACTTGCTATTCAAACTGACTGACCCGGCAACTAGACAAGCAGGTAATCGATGGTTAACAACTGTTTAAGCAGGGGTACATAACTACAATATTAACGTGGAGAATACAGCAAGGTAAGTCCCCAGTAACGTTAGCTGTAAGCTAGCAAGTAGCTAACAAGCTACATGGCTAACGCGTAATAATGATAACGATAGCTAGGATAGCTACCTTGAGAGCTAAGCTAACCCCCTCCATCCTTGAACAATGTCATTTCACCCACAAGGGTAGATCGATTTCTAAGATCAAAAATGTATCAGTACTTATTTACACGTTCGCAAAATTAATGATGGGATGTAACATGTACTCATACATGTTCTCAAAAGTATAATTAATAAATCGTGACTCACCTTCTTCTGTTTACAAATATGTCATTTATCTGGTCCGTCAGCAAAAAGATACGCAGGGTGGAACTGAGTTTAGAGCATTATTGTTCCGCATAAAATCCCCAGAGAAAATTCAAGACTAGACTGTAGATTTATGTCTGATAATCTCACCACGTATTATTTCATTGATTCATAATTTCCAACAGGTTTTTCCAGAAAGCGTTTTATTATACTTCAAAGAAAAAAATGATCTGTTCTAACCTCACATCATATAATGAGTCAAACTCAAATGCTTAAAACTGAAACATGACTCATAATGTTACTTTTTAAGCCTCTATTTAGTCTCATTCTCTTCTAATTGTACAAATTGCCTCAGGGAAAATCCCCCCCAGGATGCTCACAAATTGAAGACCACAACTGGGACCACATTTCTTCCTCGAAATCTTGTAACAAAGGTCATAAAGACATCCCTCTAATGACAGGTCTGATTCAATGGAGAGGTGGAGAGGGCCAGAGAGGAGAGGGGAGCATATTTTTTTTTGAATGGGCAGAGCTAGCGGTGCTTGAAGCTACCCATAGTCCATTGTACTAGCCCCACAGAAAGAGAAACATTATTCAAGTCTCTTTCAGAGCAAAGAGAGAGAAACACAGTAATTATCGTGGGCCCTCTGCTAAACCTGCGACCTTGCCTCCCCAGTCCCCCTCTGTACCCCCCATACTCTCTCTGTGCGCTCATTGTCTGAGCTCATTTAAAAAAGCCCTTTCTAATGAAGGAGGGGGGTGGGGGCTGGGGCTAATGGGCTCAAATAAGTTCCTCTCTGGAGCATTGTTGTGGGATAATGGCGGTATGAGCCCCAGCTGTAAACTTGCAGACGCCATATTGTGCATGACCTGCATAGAGCCGCATGTGAACTCCCTCTTAAACATTTTTTTGGGGAGGACGCATCCCACCAACTATCCACTTTTGTTCAGAAAGTCAATTATTGGAGAGCTGTGTACCGGTACCGCTGCCTGGGGAAGGAAATTGGAGACAGATTAAAAGGTGGGACCATTTATTTATACCAAAAAGGTTGTACTGGTTAATGTGTAATCACATCAAATATGCAAGAAGACAAGATGAAACCATCAGGCTTCAGGGGTCACCACTGGTGACCAGGCATGGGGCCTTGTGTGTCAACTCATCACATTTCTCTAGTTATTCATAAACATGTCGACTATCAACTTTTTGTAACTGGGATTATTTTTTGTCTTGTTTCATGAGGATATAGTTAGAAAAGTTCACAAACACCATGACGTATATGTCAGATTTTGTTTACTGAAAACAAACCAGGGGTACATTAAAGGCATGTTCGTTTTATTCACCAGTCCTTCTATCTTTGGTTTGTGTTGTTGTCCAGACTGAAAGAAATCCTTTCAGTCTAAGTGCACTGGCTGGATATAAGATTGACATTGCAAATCAGGTTGAGTATCAACTTCAAGAAAAAGACCATTTCTGTCCTTAAGATCCCACACATGTTTTCATCTAACAGCTCTCTAGCCCTCCCTCCAGCATTGACCCATGCTCTACCCATGTCTCTTTCCCCTCTGTCTGTCTGTCTTTCCCATTTCCCAGTTGTATTTTGATTATACCCTGCTGCACTGATGACTAAATTATGATTGGGTTTAAGGATGGCAGGGCTTTCATCTGCGCAGTGTTGTTCTGCTCTGCCCTCTCCAACACAAAGGCGTCCGCTACCTCTTCTCGCCCGCTTTTGAAGAGTAAGAGTGGCTGTTGGGTCCCCATGGAAACAGCAGCGCGGAGGCCTCTTATGTCTGTCCTGCTGGAGCAAGGTGTTTTTCTCTTGGAGAACAAGTTGGAAACACACACACAAAGGACAACACAGCTCTTCTCTAGCTCTAAAAAAGGAGATGCTTTCATGAAAATTAGGTGCAGTCCATCTGTGTAATGCACACTTTCCTTTTGTTGGAATTTCCTCGACCAATTCAAAACAGCGAGATCTCATCCCTTTGTAGAATGAATACAAAACAGAACAAGGCAGTTGGATGTGTATTGCTATTTTGCCATCTTGTCACTTCATTATATTGGCATTTAGTATATTTCAGTATGGGTTATGAGGATGGATTAATATGTAGGACTATTGACCTCATCTGAAACTATTGCCTCAACTCCCTGAATAAGTAACGGAAGCAGACTCTCAGAATTCCACCTAACCTATCACAGGGAAACTGGCCCAACCACCTAATTTCTGTATCCCTTTGAAATCCATTGAGGTCATGGCTTGGTATACACAGGGTTCTAGGGGAAAGAACCAGAGGTGGACAATGACAACCATGTTTGTACTGTACATTCATAGCATGCAAGAGTGGGGAGGTGCACTGCTGAAGATGATATAGTTGTGATGGATGCTAAGATACTTGAAACTTAGTTTCTGTTCTTGAATAGTAATAAAGTTAATCTCAGCAGGCAATATCACTGTACATCTGTGTCCGAATCAACCAACAAAAGACACATCGGCCTGTCTCTGATGAAATATAGTTACCAATCACTGTTTCAATTCAACGCTAATAGTCCTGGGCTTTCAGCCACACAGCCATCTTTGTGATGCCTCCGACTGGCAAATGAGACTCTTCTCTCAGACGAAATCCAATTACCCAGGGACAATAGGTGCAGCCCCCTCGGCTCTGATACCTCAGAGGGAGCCCTGGCCTCCATCGGGTCCCCAAGTACCTTGGCTTTCCTCCGTGTCTGCTTCTTCCTGGATGAGACTGCTGGATTCCATCTGGTCCAAACAGCTAATCACGTCAAGAGTGCTCCTGAGAGTGTATGTGGCCTAGCTGCACCGTTATCACAGTGGCTTTCAACTGCCAGTGTGGATGTCTCTCTCTCTCTCTCTCTCTCTCTCTCACAAACACACACACAGAGTTCATTGGGATGGTGTAGCCACAGCTGAAAGTAATTCAGATGGGTAAGAATTGCTGGATCTGAGAAGTAGGATTATCTAGTAACCAGACGCTGACAAACAGGTATAACATAAACAAGATATCATGTTATGCCTTTTAGAACCTACTGTAGATCGCCATCTGCTGGCAAACCATGAAAAGGTTTTCACACAGCTTTAGTAACTTCTTAGATTTTTTACAATGCCTCTCCATTATAGATGACACAAGAAATAATTTAAATTTTCTTTTGTTTCAATAAAAAATACATAATAATAAAGCACACACTAAGTATCTCAAAAAAACATTTATTGAGTTGATATTCACATTGAAGCCGACCACAGTCTACAGAGTAAAACCTTCAACCCCGCACCCTACTATTCTGCCTGGCAGGAGATGATAGCTTCATGGGTTTCTGCACTGGAGTAAACAGTTAACATACTGTTTAAAACATCAACAAGTAGGATCACATCACTGCCTCCCTGCCAGTGTGTGATGCTCTATCACCTTTGTGAGAAATACCATCCGCCAGGCATGGTCATAAGTTACTCTTGACTTTTTAACTGCAGTGGTCGGCATACCTTGTAGGAAGGAAGGAATCTTGACTGGAATATCCGTTGAAACATAAAACAAATAAGGCAATGTAGGTAAGACCACCCTCAGACACACTGACAGGACTGTCCCCTGGCCGGGCAAGGACCAAACAAACCTCAGGGGACCTAGTGCAATATATTTGAGTAAATGATAGCACAGATTCATTTCTATGTCCAACATTGAGCTCTCTGGAGCTTCCTGCGTAGTGGGATTTGGGAGGTGTCGGATAGTGTGTGTGTGTGTTCTAGGGATATGGCATCCTCGGCTGGGAAAGGCACCTCTATGTCAGAGTCCTGTGGGAATGATTCAATCCAGAGGTTGCCTGGAATATCTAGATCACACTCTTGTGACTCACACATCTTGCCTGTTTTTGTCCTTGCGTGTTTACTGTTGTGCATCATCAGACCAAAGCAAATTAATTGTGTGTGATAAGCTACTTGGCAATGAACCTGTTTCTGATTCTGACAGTTAGCTTGGTTGTTGGTTGGAATCAGTCCACTGATATCAAGGCTGTCTGTAAGTGTGTGTGTGTGTGTGTGTTTTGGTGTGTGTCTGTATGAGTAAGGCCAGGAGATGAGATCACAGTTTGGGTTGGCTTGACATCTTGATCTTCAGGTTCTCTGCCAGCTTGTCCAGGAACTCAAAGGTGTTCAGGTAGTCTGCACGAGTCACACTGAGGAACAGGAGGAGAGATGGAGACGTTTCGATATATATTTTTTAAAGCACAAAATAGCCTGAACTCAGCTAATAGCCTGAATCTTAGCAGAAGAGAGCGCTACCTCGACAGGCCTTTGATGCAGATGGCCAGGTCCTTGGTCATGAAGCCAGCCTCGATGGTCTCCACACAGACTGCCTCCAGAGCCTCGGCAAACACGCGCAGCTCAGCGTTGTTGTCCAGCTTGGCGCGGTGGAGCAGACCCCGGGACCACGCGAACACGGAAGCTGGACAGGGGACACACAGAACACACGCCTCGCATGAGGAACAAGAACACACGGTATGGAGACCGGACAGGGACACAAAACCAAATACCCCCCCAAAAACTCAAAGTCGTGAGCCATAGAGGGTACAGGTAGAGTGAGTGAACGGGGGCTGTAGAGTTTGGGGCTGTGGCAGGGCTCGGCCTCTCACCGATGGGGTTGGTGGAGGTCTCCTTGCCCTGCTGGTGCTGCCTGTAGTGGCGGGTCACTGTTCCATGCGCGGCCTCCGCCTCCACCGTACGGCCATCGGGACAGATCAGAACACTGGTCATCATGCCCAGGGAGCCATAGCCTGGAGGACACACACACACACACAACACGTCACTCTTGAGGTAGAAAATACATGAATCACATCCAGGACAGACTGGGCTACAGAGGAGGGGGAAGGAGACAGTGACTCCAGGGCTAGCTGACCTTGGGCTACAGAGTCCGACTGCACATCTCCGTCGTAGTTCTTGCAGGCCCAGATGAAGCCCCCGTCAGACTTCATCGCCTGGGCAACCATGTCGTCGATGAGGCGGTGCTCGTACCAGATCCCCTTCTTCTCAAACTGGGAGCGGTACTCCCTGGAACACACACACACACGCCATAAACATACTGTACGTGACGCCACAAAGGGGGAAACAAAGTTGCATTGTAACGCATTGGTCCTACTTCTCGTAGATCTCATGGAAGATGTCCTTGAAGCGCCCGTCGTACTTCTTCAGGATGGTGTTCTTCGTGCTGAGGTAGAGAGGCCAGCCCTTGGTCAGCCCCATCTGGAAGGAGCTGTGAGCAAAGTCCCTGATGGAGCTGTCTGTGTTGTACATACCCATAGCCACACCACCGGTGCCTGGACAACCCACACAACACACGTCCTGATCAATGTAAGCATTTACCATTACACACAGTTACACACCCACCCTACATCATGCAGACATGAAAGTCATTAAGTCCGAAAAACTTGTTACGTTAATCTTCTGTCATATGGGGGAAGGTGCAGACAGAATGGCAGAGCCAGCCCTGAATCAGATGCCGATTTCATCAGACTTCTGATTGCTCAATGTGTGAAGGAAGTGAAGGCCAAGGCTTAATCATCCATCAGGCAGTGATAAAGCAGATCCAGCAGACCCATACTGGGATATGTACACAGCAAACACACAGAACCATGGCCCATGGTGCCTTTGTGGCTCTGATTCTGTTTACCAACTACGTTACTTAAGGCCCATGGTAGAGACAGTCTTCTCGGGTCACTGTTCAAATGTACCAAGTGATTTTGAGTTTGGGTTCAGCGTCTGAGTGTTGTCTTACCTTCAAAGTCATGGATGACATACTTGACTGGTTCGCCGCTCTTGGGTGTGAAGGTCATCTCCACTCGCCCTGGACCTGGAACCACGAAGTCCGTGGCCTTGTACTGAGAAGAGCAGAGAGAGAGAGGAGGCCAACAGGGAAAACGTTGTGCAACAGGCATCTCACACACTCTGCACTGGTGCCATCTAGTGGAGTGAAATGGTACTGACAGGGGGAAGGCGTAAATAACAAGAGCAGTGTGCAGGTTCAACCAGGAGGGGTAGTTCATAGACCAGACACCCATCTCCCCAAGCTAGAGATCCCTTGCTATAACTGAAATTGGTTTGATATTCCTCATGTATTAGGGTTGAAAAACATTCAGGTTAACAAACCAGGACACATTTAGTATACGCAGAACAAACCTCCATCTTTCAAAAATGCAAAAAACAACTGTCCAAAGAACAACTGTTCATCCTCCTTTAACAGATCCACCGGTGCTTATTCTCTAGCAGCGTGACACAGCAGTTTGGTACATGAAGGCTCTGTGTCAACAGTGTGGTCCAAAGGGCAGCTTATCCACTTAATCAGTGACAGGTTGAGCCTCCTTAGAAAGCGGCCCTATCCCTCTCGCCTGGCCATCTGTCCACCACGGCTTGGCATGACCATCATCATGCTGTGTGGAAAGCAGTGGAGTGACCAGGTACAGTCCATTGCCCTCAGATGTGAGCCGCTGACTAGCAACCCCAGAACCTTGTCTTGCTCAATTCCCTTCTTGAAAAGCACTTGCTTATTTACTTTACTCCATTCTTTTTCAAATCTTTCTTCCATCTTCCTTCCTTCCTTCCTCACTACCTCGCTCCCTTTGTTCCCATGCAGGGGTGTCGGTGTAGGGTTTCTGGATGACTAGTGAAATGTGGACCAGCAGGTTTGAGGCGGAAGCTTTCCGAGGGTTACCTGGTCTCCGTGTGCGTGTCTCCCGATGACGATGGGTTTGATCCAGCCTGGCACCAGACGAGGGATGTTCTTACAGATGATGGGCTCCCTGAACACAGTGCCCCCAAGGATGTTCCGGATGGTTCCATTGGGCGAACGCCACATCTGCTTCAGCTTGAACTCTTCCACGCGATTCTCGTCTGGCGTGATGGTGGCGCACTTGATGCCCACGTTGTACCGACGCACTGCCTCGGCCGCCTGAACCGTGACCTCGTCATTGGAGGCGTCGCGAGACTCCATGCCCAGGTCAAAGCTAGGGGGTACACAGACACGTCACATATTACATTGTTACAAATAAGAAAACTTTATTGTCCATTAAGTTGACATAGAATGGACATTTGCTTTCGGCATTCTGGCAACACAGCACAGGACAACAATAAAGAACATCTCGAATACATCAAATACATTTTCCAGCAGCAGTGCTCATGGGCTGGGGAGGGGGTAGATTTTATTGTATCCTTGTTCAGAATTACTTTTATAATAGTATGTTTGTGCCTGAGCCATTTGGGATGACATGAATCTTGTTATTGTGTTACAACGCTGTGCTGAGCTCTGTAGCTGTTTAAAAGATGGTAACAACAGAAACAAAGAGCTCAGTCTTCACAGACTGCGTGACTGAACTGATGAACAGCTTTTTCTGAAAGACCCGACACACTCGTCCACAAACAACCCCATACCACCTTCTCCATGGATGCAAGGGCTGGTCCGGGAGAACTGCACATGTGCAGACAAGGTGCCAGCACGTTCATATTTATGGGTTTGAAGTTCGTGTCTCTAAAATCTGATTATTTCCGGGAACTGTGTTCAGAGACTGTATTGGAACAGTGCCATATTTGTTAGGAATACTGCTCTGACGATCAATAACTCAACAGAGAGAATATGTATGAATTCAACTGCAGTGAGATTCAACTATCCATAGTCATTAGTGGTTGTGCGTAAACTACAAATGGCAAGGCTGTCCTGATTATTTCCTTGACTGCTTCGCTCAGTGTCAAACAAGTCATTGTGTAAAAGCACAACCTTTCACCTACTTTCTTTCCTTCCAATCTTCTTACTAGGTCAACTGCATTGAGCTACACACAAAGCAAGACAATAGCTGCAAACAGACCACCACTATCCCACAATCCCTGGTCATCACACACACATTAAGAGGTACAGCAACTATTTGACAGCGCTTATTTTCATCTCACGCACACAACCTTTAGCTTACCTTACTTTAGCTAACCTACCAAAATCTAAAGCCATAACTGAATTTCAGGAATTATGCTATTATGCTGTTGCAGTATAAGGGCTAGTTGAAAACAAAGTCAATGTGAAAGTTAAGGAATCACATACTGATATACTTTGGTGTCTTATTTTACAATTAATGTTACATGTTACAGTTAACATTTTGAGTAAGCTTCATAAATAATTCTGGACGATATGTGTCGGGGGGGGGGGGGGGGGCAGTGATTGTATCAGGGTGGTTGTGGCTTACCCTGTGGCAGTGCCACTGTCTAAGAAGTCAAAGACCACTCCGTGTGACAGGAACCATGTGAGGTCATGGACATCATGGTGATCCCAATACTGGCTTAAGCCAAAGTCCAGAGGGTATCTATCACCTCACAGTCTAAAGGTCTAGTACAACATGAGAGAGGGCTGAATTTGAAACTCACAGGGAGATGTACTGTACAGTAGATACTTAAACAGAGCAGAAGCAGGTATGGACTTAAATCAATATCACACACACACTAATCTGGGTCACTCTGCAGGGTTTCACAAAGTCTGCTGATCCCATGTGAGCACATGCTCTGCATTGGGGGATGGGCTCACAAGTACCAAGTTGCTTTTAGAACCAGTTTACGATCAGGACAAAGTTCTCAGGTGAGAGGAAAAAGGAGCTATAAGTCAGTTTGACAAGACCTGGCAATAAAGAGCTGGTTGTGCAACAATACACTACAACTACATAGGTCAGACCGATCTAAAGTCCTTGAAGATGTCAAGGGTAAGTATTGCACTGTATTACTATCAGTACTGCCACATCATTTGGGAAAGAGGTTGTCAAAATACACTTTTACTTCCTTAAGATATCAGGTCCCCCTCTCCTGTTACAATGGCTCTGTACAGAATAAGGACAACAGACTTATCAGGACAAACTGGAGATCCACACCCCATGCTGTTGTTAATTGACTCCAAGAAAACTGGAAAAGTGGCTATAACAACAGCACCTGATGCATGTCTTCCCTGCTGTGAAGAAGAGAGCTCCTCTCCTTGTCCACACTGTTTATACCCCATATTCTTACCTGGTTGACTGAGACAGAAGGAGGCAGCAACATCGCAATATACTCTACTGTACTTTCTATATGCATTATTTGTATACTGCTCTGGATAAACTGTCTACTAAATGACTAAAATGTAAATCTGCAAACTGCCGTCGCTCCCCAGAGAGTCATTGCAAATGTATTCATGTCAGGTCTCACCTGTGCAGTTCCATTTCCAGGTAGGGGAAGATGAGCTTATCTTTGATGAGTTCCCAGATGACTCTGGTCATCTCATCTCCCTGCATCTCCACCACCGGACCTGTCTTGATCTTCTGAGACATTTTAGAACCTGAGAAAGAGGTGATGAAATAGTGTGAATAAACTGTCCACGATTAACCTAGATGCCTGGTTGTTATTTTAGGACTGATACTAAAGAAAGGACAAGACCATTTTAACGGCCTGGTGTGTACACACATTAGAATGAAGGAACTCCATTCATTAGAGGAACGTGAAGTTACCAGACCTGCGAGTCGGCATTTTTTCTCTAGTGAACCTAAAATAACTCCTTAGCGGCTAAGCTGCCAAACTCTGTCAAAGCGAGCCAGGCTCGAAGTCTTGCACTTGAGAACAGAAATGACCTTAATTAGCATTGATTATTGCATTGCAAACAATGTTTTACGCAAATATGCTAACATCGTTTACCAACGAGAACTGCATTGTTACTCGAAGAAAGTCTGGAGTAGGCTATAGCCTAAGTTGTTGGGTGTACCAGGAAAAGCGTTGCATAACAACCAGAACATCGCCCGATGTTACAAAATAGCCTGGTCACCGAAGAAAAGCAAAGTATCAGACGCATAGGCTAGGGATAGCGACTTTAGAGTGATGATTGTTTTAGAAGCTGTCCTTTTACTTCACCAAGTATAATTCACTTTCAATTATAATTTCATAGCAGGCCGTGTCCTGATTGGTCTATATCGCTATGACAGCAGTACAGTAGTCTACAGTAGGCATAATAGATCTACATTAAATGACATGATCGATTCCTCCTTTTTCACTTGTTTCCATTGTTGTAGGCTTATTTAGCCTACAAAAAGATGTCACTTTCAGAACAATAGGCTTAAATGGGTCGAACGCAAAATACATATCGCTTCCTTCTGCCACATAAATGAATAGGCTACAATATTCTGAAAGTGCCATACCTTCGTTTCCGAACTGAGCCACGAATCTGATCAGGTAATAGTAGACGAGGCAGTGAATAGTGTCTTTATACACGGACTGGGTCTTTGGGGATGTCTTGTCGGGCTGCAGTCTGTGAGAGGTGCGGTTCCGTATCATAGAGGCGTAATTTTTTACCGGCATCACTGACAGACAGCCCCTCTACCAATCAGAGCACGCTTTTAGAGTCCATTAACCAATAACGCAACCCCACACAGCAAGAAGAAGGCCTTTGTAGATAGTGCTCTGACAAGGGTTATCTTGAGTGTAGTCCATTTTTTCGTTTACTAAGAGCGAATATTGACTAGATTGACCCCAAATGTGATACAACCGTTAATTTCACACTTTACCATTTTCACCCCTCATAATCGCCGTGCATAATCATCCGGTATCTGTTTGTTGTAGGTTAATTTAGAAATAAATCCACTGATAGCCCCCTATTCTCACAACACTAACTATTGTATTTAGAAGGCTGACCTCCAAAACGAAGTTGTTGAGAAGAGCTGAGCATGTCCTCTCTTGGAGTAATTCGGAAATGTGGACTATGCCTACGCTTGTCTACGTTTGTCCGGCAGTGGCGGCGGTATTGTGCGCTGCAATTGTAAAAATCCTCATATGTTGCCTGCCTTATTAACAATGCGGGTCAATCTACAATTTACAAAAGTAGGTTACACCTGTAATCGATTAGGTTACTTATTAAGATCCTATACTCTCCCTCTATCAGCGCACATTGTGAAGTATAGGCTATCGGTTTGTACAGTCAGACAACAGCATTTGTTTTTCAAAAGGTGTATGTTGCATATATATTTTTCACCTAAAGGTGGCACGATTTGACCATGATTAACAAAAGGAAAAGTAAACGGGTTAGGCGGCGAAGAAAACCGAAGATTTAAGTAGCCTATTTAATGCCAGAAGTGGTATACAATTTAATGTCGGCCTGCAGATAAGTTGCACCTAGTATCACAATGGAGAAACATGAAGTCTGCTGTCCTGTCTCTGAATGGCGGAATTGTAAAGCGTTAAGTAGCCCTGATTGAGGCAGTCTACAGTGGATATATGATAGAGAATATAGAGAATATATTCTATAGAGAATAACCTATAGCCTACATGATGGAGAACGTAACCTCCGTTTCAGCAAATATGAGGGGGAAATAGTTTGGTTGATATTATTGGATACAAATGCTTTATGAAAGGTGTTAACATTTGTTGGGTGACCGCAGGTCAGATTGGATTATACCGACACCCTCGAAGCAGCTGCTAGGCAGCAACTGTAACAGATGTTCACTGCGGTGAGAGAAACACAGATTAGCCTCTGTCAAAATTGTTTAAACTGCATAACAATTGCTTAAACTGGATGCAATGTTAAACACCAATGTTTAACTTGTGTTTTTAGTATTTCCACAAAAGGCAATATTGGAGGTGTGTCATGCTGCCAGATTTGCGGTGGTCTGGCGAGAGAGCCTCTTCCTCAAATGAAAGTGTAGGCTATAGGTCTTTCGCTAGGGGGATTGCAACCTACCCCGACCAGCCTCTCAGTCACAGGAGCATGACTTGGATGAGTCCCTAAAGATGTCACGTGACCTGACATCTGCTCGGAGTAGTAACCAAGAGAAACCAAGTAACTGAGAGGGAGATGGAGAGCGCGCAAGGAGGAGCCTGCTCCGTTCACAGCAGCATCAGCACCTAAACTGGCGTTATCCAAAACGCTGCGCTGTGAAAAGTCACAGTTTTAACGCCGTGCAAATTCCGCCTAATCAAACTGCCTACCTAATTTACCGCCGATTATATAGTGTTCTAGACTGGTTAAGTGCAAGGGTTTGCGGTCCAACGACCCGTAATGTGCGGATTCTTCTGAAGGATATGGTCACAACCCCGGTCTCAAAGTGGAGCCACGCGTATCTCGGATCGGCGCGCTCCTCCAGGGGCTAGGATGCGCGCCAGGTACATCCCGATTCCTGCCCGGCTTCGGATCTGAGCAAGAGTCCAATGCCCCGGGGCGCCGTAGCAGGAGAACGCAGTCGACTCGGTCCAGGATGCCGGTTATGAGAGGTCTGTTGGCACCACAGAACACCTTCCTGGACACCATCGCCACCCGCTTCGATGGCACTCGTGAGTAACCAACCTGAAGTTGGAAATCAGAGTTCATCTAAAAGCCTCTTTTGTTGTGTCCCATGACTTTTCCAAGCGACTATTCTAGTTAGGAACCAAGATTAACAGGTTAAACTAATAGCTCCTATACACGCAGCCACCTTAATAACGCGTGGGTCCCATTCACCACAGGCTAGGGGCCACTATGTGTGTGTTTAGTTGTATATTTATTTAAGAGCTTGACCATGCAGCTTCTAAAGGATAGCATACTTTCATTTGTCCTGATATTTGGATTGCAAAGTCCATTCAATGTAACACTTAGGCTATTTGATACAAATGTACAGCTATCAGAAGAAAGATAACACTCATCGAAACCAAAGTTTTGTGACCATGTCGGTAATATTGTTTTGTTTTGTTATACCTTTTATAGAAGGGTTTGAAAGGTTGGTGATTGTTCCAGTTCCGTTATTGAGTGCGGCACATTCGGTTGAGCCAAAGACTTAAATTGTTCTGTTTATGTAGGTAGGCTGGATAGAATGAATTGTACACTATATATTCAGAGCTTTGAAGGTGAAAATACAATTCACAAAATATGTAGAGTAAGCCTAGAACAGTAGACACTGCCGCTCATATTCTCTGTTCATTGGTATTAAGTGTTTTTTTCTTTCAACCAGTGCACATATATACGTTTTCTTTTCTTTTCTTTCAAAGCAATACATGTATTTGTGTCTGGAAAGACTATAGTTAATGGCGCTCAGAGGGGGTTCTGGTAGAATTTTGAACAGATGCGATGAGCAGCCCGTGCGCATTAGGGCGCATGCAAGAGGATGTGGGCGGGCGGCGAGGTGCAGGGGCCGCGCGAGTTTCTCTCTCTATGCGTTTTGATCCATTGTGATGGAGATGGTGTGTGCGAGTTGGGCGAGCCTTCCACCTAAACCATTTAAGTGTGACAGCTTGATCAAAAGCTCTATCTAAGGCGAGGCGAACACGCTGAGAGGCAGATCTCCATCTCACCCGAGCTGTCCTTCCCCCCTCTGCTTTCTGTACCAGACCAGTACAGAGAAAAACTGTAGCTTATCTTATGGATTTGATTAATATGGAATAATTCATAAGAACCCAGATCCCTTTCACTCACTGAAAAGGAGTGCAACCCTATTGGTCTGAAAAAATATTTATTGTTTAGGTCAGTTAACCCCTCAGAACGTTCCCCAATATTGACACAAATGAATTGTCATGGTGTTATTGTGGAACTAAAAAGGCATGCTTTGTCAATACTATTAGAAGGACCATTGTGTTACAGCCCAAGCTTGGATATGGCCAATGGGAAACATCTGCTGGTTCAAATCACGCTTTTGATTGGTCTGTGATGATACCATACTATATCCTGCTGCATCTCCAATAGTCCTCCCTCCTTCATCAGCTACATCATGCCATCCGAGATCACTACTCAACTTCAACACAGTGACTCAAGTAATCACTCCACCCACCAACCAGACATCCTCATTTGGCCCTGACTGCAGAAGCCCCCCCGTGTTCCCTCCTTTCAAACCCTCAGACACTTATGTTCAGATTATGGCCTCATTCATAGCGATCAGCTTCAGCGATTTCTTAGAGCAAAAACTCAATTTGCATTGCATGTTGACTAATTACACACCTCCAGAAGTGAAGTCATTGTAATTAACTCCCAATGATGTCAAGAATTCATCTTGGCCTCTCTGGCTGTTAGCAGGGGGGCGAGGCCCAGGGTTGGGGGGGGTGGGTCCCCAAGGGGGGGTCAGTGGTTACCACAACAGTGGAGTCTTGGGGGGAGCTAAATATAAATATTCTGTTCCATGCTGTGACAAACACACATGTCGTTGTGTTTTTTAAATGGTCTGACACAGTGGCGGCGTACGTGCTTCAAAGCCCCTCATTAGGCCAAGCCAAATGAAGAGAAGTGAGAATCAAAGACGGCTTTTAGCCTGGTCCCCTGACTGCTGGGCCTCGTCTCTCCCTGTCTGCCACAGAGAGGTGGAGGGGCTGGGTGGGGTGGGGTGGGGGGGGGGGGTGTTTGAGTTATAATGAGCAGCTGAGTGTTCACACCATACTGTAGAGGAAACACATGACTCTGTCGCCACGATGTAGTTGACACACTGACACATCAGTACAGAAAAGAGGTTTTGACAGGTAGTCAATCCATTTCCTGTTTACTGTACGATTAGAATACAGTACAGAGGAAGTAGTGCGCACAGAGAGGAAGTAGCAAGCACAGAAATGTATGTTATGTCTCAGGCTTTATGGAGATGTGCTAGGTGGTTATAGGCTCACAATTAAGATGGTCTATGTTTCTATTTCTCCATCAGTTTATATTCACAAGGAAAGCGTTACAGCGAGTCATCTTCCAACAATATAACCTTCCTCACTCCAGGGTCTGTTGGCTAAAACCCACCGCTGTCTGAGGATCCCATGACATCACACCTCTGTCTGTGTAGTTTGCTAGAATCACACCTCGAGCTCAAATCTGACTGTGGGAGTCACAATCATCTCATATTTATAAACCCTCCCGCTCTGACTCATGCTGGAGACTACACTGTAGCTGCCCCCCTCCATCCCCACCCAATTTATTGACTGCAGGGTCAAGACACATGTCTACAGTCTGTAGATTATCCTCTACTCATTATCAGAAGCAGCTACAACTGAACATACAAACACACGTCTATATCTACTGAACAATCAAAGACACACATTGTCTATTGTTTGTTTTGATTTACCTATATCGTTGATATCGCTGATGCGCACACAAGTCAGAGATTGGTTGACAGATAGAGGGGCAGAGAGAGAGAGAGAGCGAGGGAGAGAGGGGAGGGAAGGAGAAATGGAAACACATGGGCCCGTCCAGACTCATTTTAATCTCGCAGGCTATGCCCCACAGCTCACACAGCGATGTCCATGTGATTTCTGCTCTCCAGAAAAGTTCCTTAATCAAGGCAAAATATCTTTGAGCCTAAATGAACAATCAGACATATTCATTTGGTGGGCATGGTCCATCCTAATCAGGTTAGGCCCCAATTATGCCCAACAGATGGACCTCTCTGGACAAGCTCTGTGCCTGACAGGTGCCTGACAGGACACCACCTACCAGACATCCCTCTCTGTCCTGGTCCCTTTCCCTCTGTGTGTCTCTCTCTGTCTCTCTGTGTGTGTCTCTGTGTGTGTCTCTATGTGTGTGTCTCTCTCTCTCTCTCTCTCTCTCTCTCTCTCTCTCTCTCTCTCTCTCTCTCTCTCTCTCTCTCTCTCTCTCTCTCTCTCTCTCTCTCTCTCTCTCTCTCTCTCTCTCTCTCTCTCTCTCTCTCTCTCTCTCTCTCCCACTATCACTCCCCCGGGTCTCCAGGCACTCCAAGGTGTTTTGCTCCTGCCCTGGTGATAGTGTAGAATGAAAGCAACAATGCAGGGGCAAGCCTCCAGAGGTCAGAATGACCACCACGGGGGGTACCATTCTGTCGGCTGAAAGTGCTATCTAGTATGTGTTATCTACACAGGAGGTATCAGTCCCAGTGTTCTGCACAGCAACTGTAGCATGTGTCTGTCCTGTACATTACCGTAATCAGGGAAATCGGTGGAATTTACGGCATTCATGCAGGTAGCATGGGCCTGTCTGTCACTGTGGGTCCAAATCAAGGTAGACATTGACGAAGAGCCACCTTGCGTGACCACATCCCAGCAGCAGCTAGCAGGGTGTGGTCTGCTGACGGGGGGCAGTGACCGTACATGGCTGGCGGGGCCTGGGAGCAGAGCCGGGGTGCAGCGGAGCGATGTGGGGAGGGAAACACGCAGAGATGGAGAGAGAGGGAGCGCGAGAGAGATTGTGTGTACTTGCTCGCTTGTGTGTGTGTGTGTGTTTGTTTGTTTTTGAGTGTGCTTGGGGTCTCCCTGGGGCAGAACACCATCTCCAGGTCAGACACAATCTGCCTCTCATTATGAACACTGGGCAGGCTCACGGCATCCCCCGGGACAAAGAGAAAAGGAGAGGCCATACCAGGATAGGGAGAGAGAGAGAGAGAGAGAGAGAGAGAGAGAGAGAGAGAGAGAGAGAGAGAGAGAGAGAGACTCATGGAGCAGGTAAGGAGGGGGGTTAGAGAGGGGGAGGCTGGGAAACATGTAGTTTCCGGATGTAGCAGAGGAAGAAAGGATGGGAAAGGATGTCCAGAGAACGTTAGACTTGAAGGATGTAGAGGAGGGTTGGGGGATGGGAAGTGGAGGGGTGGAGAGGTGGATATGAATGACTATTAGAAGGAGTGGTGGGAGTTTGAGGGTTGAAGAGAACAAGGGTCGTGACAGAGACGCAACCGAGGGCTGGTGGCATGTTGTGGTAACACCTACAATTTCCTTCCAGGCCACTACATGACTTTACTCCTCATGCTTGCGGATCAAAGACTCCCAAATAGCCATACAAACATGCATATGCACGTATGATACTCACTCACACACACATACATACAAACACACATGTGGAGACACTTACACAAGCACACACACATATTATTGGTTTGTACTGCAGAAGAGAGGTATCTTGTCTTGGGCAGTAACACAATTTTTCATTTGGAATGTGATTTGAGAGGAGAATTAATAAGCCTATTCATTAGAATAGCTCTCACACATTTATAATGACAAGATGACGGGGTATATAGAGAGCTCAGTTCATTATATCAGCAATAAAAAAGTCTGAAGTATGATTATAAAAGCTGATAATCAATGTAAAGTACTGTGCCTACCTCCGCATGAATCAAAGTCTAACAGTATGATGCTTCTACTAAGAATATGAAAAACATTTTGGTATGCCTGTGGAATATAGAACATTGTGCATTGTGTGTACTGTGTAGTGTGGTGTGTGGATATCAGTTTGACCTTGGGAGTCTGGTCATACAAACACACACGTATACACACACACACAAAACAAATTCACCTGCACGTCTTGTCATCCGTCACATTTTATCTGAGAATTGTTTGTGAGCTCATATTCACCATCTGCGTCAATGCACTTTCCAGACTGTGTACCAGGAAGCGGGTGGGCTGCGATCAATAGATACCCAAACACTCATTTATTATTTACAATGACTGTCATCTTAAACCTGCTTAAAGGCCATCAATATCGACAACAGCCGCATAGAATTTAAATTGATGACAGCACCTAGAATTATGAGTTAGAGTTTTTCAAAAGCCAGGCAATAGATTACAGTGTTCTGGTTTAAAGTGACCACACTAGGCTGTAGAGATTAACGGTTTCACAATGCCAAAGGGATACTGGAGCCCTCTCTGCTGAGAGGCCGGTAAAAGGTGTAGTTCCTGTGGGATCACACTGGGAAGCTAGGTTTCAATGATGTGTCATTAGACTTTATGGGCATTTCCTGCAGGCCGTTCCATTAAGCTGACACTTATACAAAGAGACTGACAGCACAGTGATCACACACACAATGGGGGTTAATGGTACTTGTGGGAATCAAACCCTCAACATAAGTTACACTCTAGAAATATCTTTACACCGGGGTAACAACCCCTGGTAATTAATACTCGAGGGCAAATGAGGATAGAGGTTGTGACCTTGAGTGGATCTCAGCAGCCATTTAAAAGACCTTTTAAATGACCCAGGAAAAGATTGCGCTTCGCTGGCTCTTTGCAGAGAGCAAGGGCCACAGGTGTCTAAAATGTCAAGGTGGCTCGACGCCACCTCTTTCCTGGGATTATTTGATTTAGCCGGGAATTGCAGTCTTATTTTAGCCCCTCGTTGAGGTTCTGAAGACAAAGCTGCAGACCCTTAGCCAGGCAAGGACTGGCACAGGAATAGACCCAAGATAAAGCCGTCACGTCAGTTTGGTGTGTTCTGAACCTGTGTGTGTTCCGAACGAGGCAGGAACAAATGATGGTGTAGAGGAAAACAAAATGACCCAGAGGTGGGTACTTAGGATTAAATGGAGGTGATGAAGCCAAAGCGACAGGAGGCCCATTAGGCCAGACGAGAGACAATGTTCCAAACGTGAAGTGCATGCTGAACGGGAGGAGTAGAGAGAAGAGGTTAGTAAAGGAGAGGGAGAGGAGTAGAGAGAAGAGGTTAGTAAAGGAGAGGGAGAGGAGTAGAGAGAAGAGGTTAGTAAAGGAGAGGGAGAGGAGTAGAGAGAAGAGGTTAGTAAATTAGAGGGAGAGGAGTAGAGAGAAGAGGTTAGTAACGGAGAGGGAGAGGAGTAGAGAGAAGAGGTTAGTAAAGGAGAGGGAGAATAGAGGACAGAAAAGGAAAGGAGAGGATAGGAGTGGAAAAATAAAAGAGAAGAGGAGAGAAGTGTACATGAGAGGAGAGGATGAGAAAGAAAGAATCGTTTATTCCTGCCTCTCAGGCGTGGCTTCATGCAGAACAAGAGCAAACAGTGGGCCGTTTAGATGAACCTCGTAGGCAAATCCTCTCCTGCTCCCTGGAGTCTCAAGACATAGCCATATCCTGGCTTCCATCCAGGCAGTAATGAGTTCATCTCAATGCAAACAGACAACGTCTGTGACTTATAGCTAGGTGTTTGGGGGGTGAGCTGTGGAGGAGGGGCCGGGAATGCAAGAGCTCCGCGTTGCCCAGCTCATCTTAAGCTATAGCCTGTGAATGCCTGATGCGAGGGTGGTGATGTTAACAGTGACTCTGTCAGCCTGAGATGTAGATGAAGGTAGGCCCCAGGTGGAGAACATTAGGTCAAAGCCCCCAATGTTTGTAATTTGCCTTAAGCCCTTAACAATACACACAGAGACACAAAATCCAGAATGCCTGTGATGGACTGTAGACTTTCATTCACAGGTGGTTCTTGAAGGTTCCTCAATGGTAACCAAATACTTTCAATCAAGATTGAGACTCACAGCATTGATTATATGTCAAGTAACCAGCCCGGTCAATCGTCCTAATCTACTAGCGCTGATAAAAAGCTTTCAATGATCCCAGTGGCGATCAGCAAATTACTTATGTGCGTGGTCACGAGCCAGCGATCCATATTCTACCATGATTTTCTCTGTGTGCCTATCACCACGTCCCATCTTCTCTGTGTATCTCTCTCTACCTTCATGTGCCCTGTTCTGTGTATCTCTCTCTACCTTCATGTCCCCTGTTCTGTGTATCTCTCTCTACCTCCATGTCCCCTGTTCTGTGTATCTCTCTCTACCTCCATGTCCCCTGTTCTGTGTATCTCTCTCTACCTTCATGTGCCCTGTTCTGTGTATCTCTCTCTACCTCCATGTGCCCTGTTCTGTGTGTCTCTCTCCACCTCCAGCAGAATTGATATGTCAGTTGACACATTGCTCTTCAACACCACTCGGTGCCTGGTACTCGTCCAGTTGGCACTGGAGTTGTTGCTGCTAGGTGAACCCGATAATGTACTAATGAACTGTTTAAAAAAGATAATGGCGCCATTTCGATGATTCTACATGCAGTCATGTGACCCCACAAACCTGGCCGTGCCGGAGCAGCAGTCACGCCAAGTGAGGCCAACGGGAGAAGGCAGGCAGCATTCAGGCCCTGTCACTCCCCATCTCCTCCTGCTCACTGAGGAGAGACAGGGAGTAAACACAAGCCTGTCAGCGGAGGTAATCCCTCTCCCAGATACAATTCTCCCCTCCAGTAGTGTACGTGTGTGTGTGTATGACTTTGCATTCTTGTGTTGTTTGTTTGTGCATTTGTGTCCTTATTTTTGACTAGATGAGCAGTCTATGGCATTACACCCACCATATTAATATATATATATAGTAATTATAGCCTAGATTACTCTGCATTGTGCTGTAATTGTAATCCTAACAAACCAGATTCTGGCTCAGGAGTATTGACTGCAGACCACCTCTCGTCTGGCTAAACCTAGCCTGTACGTAAGCAACACCCATGACAAGAAGAAAATAAGTGTTTATTTTTCCTTGGGCTGCTCGGTAAATGGCAGATGGTCAGAGAGACTTGCTGCATCTGTCAAGCCAAATTTTCCATACTGGAACAAAACCAAAAGATAACTTGTTATGAGACTGATATGCGGTATCAGAATCAGCCTGTTGATGTTACCAAGCACATCCACAGATCCAGTTTTAAACCACCGCCCACCTCCCCCCTCTCTCTATATGACATTATGTTATTACCAAATCATCAAATGGGTGAATTTGATGACTGATGCGTGAGTCATGAACTTAGCAAATGCTATAGCTCTGACTCATCAGGATAACATGTATGTACTGTACATTACATTTATACATAAGCTTCTTATCTGTATATTGAGGGCTATCCTAATATGGTTGTAGTAGTAGGTACTTTAATAACTCCTAAGTAAGAACTGCAGCATTGCAGCAGGCAAGATAGAAGAGGAAATAGTGACAGGAAATCAAAATAAAACCATTAAAAATAAGAAAAATGCACAACATACAATAAGAGGAGACTTATACTTAATATACAAAATACCCCCAAAATACACAGGTCTGTATGCGGGGTAAACACAGGGTTAAATAACCTGCTTGATTTCCTTGACATACTTCATTTTGAATAAGCCAGGCAACAATTCTTTAATGACTGTCCAAAGCTACTGTCAGACACAGAGCAGGAGTGACGCAGTGAAAAGGCGAGGATTTAACAAACGTCACACATCAAACAGGTACAAACACAGCAGGAATGCTCGGAATCCAGGGACAGTCGAGATCTAAACACAAAAAAGGCAAGAATCCAAGAAAAATTACTGTCCAAAATCTGGTTAAAACAGGCAGGGGTCTGTACAGGAAAGTAAAAGGGAAACGCTGGGAAGGCACAAGAAAAATACTGGTTCGATCTGGTCGGGAACAGAGAAACAGACAGAGAAACAAACAGAGGCTATGGGCAGAGCACAGGTGAAGCTTGCAATGCTAATTGTTCTCAATGGAGGGGTGTGGTTGAAGGCTTATCTCAGGCTGAGGTACTGACGGCCACAGTCAATCAAGGGCAATTTTGAACTGTTCTGAGATGACGTGACATAGATAATCTTGGCAGGTCTGCTGGCTGCTGACTATCCATTCAAACCAATCATGTCTACTGCCTTAAATAGATGAGTCAGACACTGCAGATTAATTCAGAAGTTAGGCCTGGGGGAAAGGGTGGGGGAAAGGACACACACACACTCAATAAGGCACAGTTCTGAGAATCAGCTATGATTGGCCAGTGCTGATTGGTCAGAACAGAGCAGACGTCATCTTCCTAATTAGATATACTCTGTTGTTCTGTCCACAGCTCTGTTGCATGCACACACACTCGCACACAGTCACGCTTCCCAAAAGTGTGTTTTCCTGGTCCGCATTGAACTTTGGTTTCACTTAGGTCTATATAAGATTAGCTCCCGATTTCCACCCAGACTATGTGTTTGGATGAGGTGGTTTTCCGACAGAGGGCTGTGTAGCACAGTCCACAGACAAAGCACGGTACCATCACACCTTCTCCTACCCCCGACAAGGAAAGGGTCTTCCCCCTTTGTCCTTCTCCCAGAGGAGAAGCTTCAAAGCTTCTGACCCAGCATGGGGTCAGATACAGAGGCCACACGGCCCACAGTATCAGACAAAGGATTTACAAGGAAGAACTTTCTTATGTGGATTTACAAACATATTCTCAAGGACTACATGGCTCATGGACACTATTTCAATGACAGTAGTTGATGTGTTATAATGTGTGTTTTTCCCATTTACTTAGAACGTTGTTTAATTGAGGTTTGATTATAACTTCCCTTCAAGTATAGTTAAGTCAGCCAATCTTGATATCAAAATGATTGTACCATACTAACAAAACCATTTACGAATGTTGTATTGTTATATTCTGAAGTTTGAGCATTCCATGGACAGTTGAAATAACGGAACTCAAAGGGTACAGCTACTTCACACCTAGGCAGATCTCAGGACGACGCCCAGGTGGGGGGAAACTGACCAATGAAAGAGGTCACCTTCACGGGGACCCCCCCTTGTTCTTTGGAGTATAAAACCCCCAAACGTACAATCACCCTCGCTTGTTCGTAGGATTAAACTGAAGTGCTAGCTACATTTCTAAACTATTCCTCTCAACCTGCAAATTCACTGAGCGCCCGGAACTTTGGCCAAAGATTCCGTTGTTCTATTTTCGTTGGACGATAACGAAACCATTGACTCTACCCTTCTTCAAACCGACAAAAGTAACTACGATTTGCAATATTTCTTACCTGTGACATATTGGCATGTTGTGATTAAATTGTTGATGTTTGATTGTATTTTACAAATGAGTTAGCTTAACCCTTGCTAAGTCAGTTGCCCCTGCTCGTCCATTGTTACCACAAAGGCCTACCTGTCCCTCTCTACCCCTCTCTCTCTCTCCCTCCCCCCTTTACACGCTCTACACAGCCATTGTGTTGCTCGCCCTCATTTGCATCCAGCCACTGTACTATTCTGACTAACCCATAACTTATCTGGTATTTGTTCATTATAATTACATTCTCCTAAATAAATCATTGTGTATAATATTCGCGTATCACTCACGTTATCTGATCTGCTCTACTTTCATAGAATTCACGATTTAAGATTAGACTGATTATTACGAAGGCTATTATTCAAATATTATTCAATAAGGTTTCCTCTATCCCTTTAACAATAAGAGGTGGTGCCCCCAAGAACTACATACTTTATTATAAATTAAGTATTGCTAATCTTAAACGAGCAAACCCCGCTACAGCTGACAGAGACAGGAAAGTTGCTGACTTGCCGTGTTTTTGGTTTGAAGGTAACCCCCACTGTAGCTGCAGTTCAAACCATTACCTTAACTGTAACTGGCACCTCAACAGCACTGCAGTTTTGAAAGGATTTGAAAGTGCTCGGCGGAACAGTTTTGCCTCGTGTGTTTTCTGCCTCCCTGCATGACCCCAGGACAGGCCCAACACTCATTAGCTGGGTAATGGCTTTGTGCTTCTTTGAGTTCTAAAGCAGCTGTGCCACAGTTGGTGTCCAACCTCCCTGCAGCCTGCTTTCAGGGTGTGTGTGTGTTTGTGTGTGGGGGTATGTGCGCGGTCCTCCCATCCTGCTAGGTTCCTTGGGGCTGGTATACTACACTACAGTGTCCCTAATCTGTTTTCTAAGTGAAGCCCGGGGTCCTGAATCTGATTAGGCCCCACAGGCATGTCCCAGGCCATCTCAGTGAGGAAATACCCATTAGTGTAAAGTCCTCAGTTATCTAAAAAAGCACAGCACAGACAAGGTACTGTAACACCAGCCGTAAGAGTTGTTTTGTCTGTGGTTCCTGTTGGAACGTGTTTAAGCAGTGATGTCTGATTTGCCCAGTTGAAGGTGACCAGTGCAGAGTCACGCTGTTCTGATAGAGTTCTTTAAAGATTCAGTGCAGCGCTCCTGGAAGTTGAATTGCTGCCTCTCTGCTCCTGTTTTCCTGCTGAGCCTCTCTTTCGTCTCACCTGTTCCCCTTCTCACAATAAGGCACATTTAGA